>NC_137616.1:19640847-19803347 GCF_963280865.1 Gymnoscopelus braueri
TCGTGTCAACCACTGAAAACTCATGCCGGGCTGACCTTTCCACAACAGAAAAGTGGTCGTACTTTTTTGTGTGCTAACTGGCTGATTCACCCAAACGCCAACATCAAATTATCTGGACAGTACAAGCTTAACATTTTTTTTTTATTCTGGCAGACACCCCCAGAGTACATTTCTGACTGGCCAGTACTGGACTGTCATCATGAGAACAGGGGCCTGTTTCACGAAGGCAGAATTAAATAATTCTGGATTTAAGCCAAATTCAGGTTTGACAAAGTCTGCTCAGTACAGCCTGATTTATTTCGTTCCACCTACGCCAAGCCAGGCTGAGAAGGAGCAACTTTGTCGAGCCGGACTTTGTCAAGCCAGGCTGAATGCGGGTTCACGTCTTCCCCAGTAGACCATGAGGACGAGCACAGATTTACTGATCCTGAAATGGAGAAGGATACATGGGTAACTGCAGGCAAAGATGGCGCCTGGGACATGGGCGTGTTCACACCATTGGGCGTGTTCACACCAAGTGCCGTCACAAGTGGGTGTGTTTACACCATGCTGTGATTGGTTTTTGCCCACCGTTCCGGAGGTATCGCCCGTTTTCGGCCAAAAATCAAAGATCTACAAGTGAAAAGCTTGCCTTGCGGCCGGGGGTCCACCGGGGTCCCCGTGGTGGCAGGGGGTCCCCAGTCCACGGGGGTCAACGGGCAACCGGGGGTCCACGATTGACTCTCTTCCTTTCCACCCTATGGCCACTCCCACATTCCTGACCACCTCAGCTCATTCCCTCTAGCCAGTCCTGTGTTGATTGCTCATTATGTTCACCTGTGTCCTGTTAAGCATTTTGTCTATTTACTCCTCTGTGTTCTCCAATCCTTGCCAGTTGATGACATATTCGTGTTCTGTCTTGGCCACTTAGCCTTCTAGTAAAACATTCCTTGTGTATATAAACTCCTAGTTGTTACCAGTGTTTCTGAGTCCTGCCTCATACTCAGTTCTACCTGCCTTTGTGTGTTATACCTTTTTGCCTGTCCCTGACTTCTGATTATATCGCCTGCTTTCTCTGGTTTGGTTGCCAATAAACGGACTATTTACAAATCTGCTCTGCTTGTGCTTGTCCTGTGCTTGGGTCAGAGTGTCCTGATGCAACATCATCTGGACCTCATCTGGGTTATTGTAACCTGAATACAGCATGATGCTAGCACATGTTTCAACTTCTGTTTGTACTTTATTGGATTTTTAGAAAAAATAATGATACACAAACATACAAATACACATGTGCCCCACAGATTCCCGGATCCCACACATAAAGTTAGATTAACGTAAAGAAAAACGGAAAGTAGCAAAGATGACAATTCTAATAAATAGTGATTAAATAAAACTGAACAAGAGGCTTTAGCTTGTTCTAGTGATTGGAACAATTCAGTAGCCAGACACATGTACACCTAAACATGTACAGTATACCCATATAGGCATATATCAATTACATACACTGGTAACTTACCACATTTCCAATTATCTCCGTAAACATTTTTGAATACTGCCAGACAAATGAATGTACACTCTATTTCAGTAAACACATACCAGAAAGTTTCTTCTGTTTTTGCTGTGATGCTAGCATAAGAGAAAAGATTGAGTATCTCAACGTTAATTGTGAGGTCACCAAGGGTGTTTGTTGCTCCCAACCAAGTTCCGCTGAAAAGCCCCTGCGCCATCCCTGCATTCACTTTGCAGATCCCACCCAGACCCTCCCCAATTCAGCATTTGTGTTGAAAATATATCCACTGCACGATTAAATAGGCCTACTCTAATCCAAGCTGCGTCAATGCGACAAGTGGGTTACTTAACAAGGAACACTTGTAATTTAACCACATAGAAAAGTGTTAAATTCTTTTGTCTTATAGAAGTCTGTGGCATGTGTTTATTCATTTGAAGGTTTTCTCAAGCTCAAGAACTCAGATGGCAGTCAGATGCGTACCAGCAGCAGGCATTTGTGTTGAAAATAGTGAAGTGAATGAGAAGAGGCGGGGGGCGAGGGGGCTTTTCAGCTGAACTGTGTTGGGAGGAACCAAAACCAACACTCGTTTGTTACTGGGTTTGGAGTGTGTGAGAATTTGAGAGCGAAAAGGACCATTTATGCTCTTCTTTCTCTGAATATCTCTGATCAACACCGTTTGCACTTGGACGGACACGCGCACACAAATGACACACCATCCATGCACAGTTTTTGGCTGGAGCCGTCCTGTAAAATTGCCTCTCTTAATTTCCTTGTCTTTAGAATAACAGAAATGCCTCCAGCTGCTCTGCTCTGCACCCCATCGTACTGCTGCCCTGACCTCCCACTCGCCTTCAGCCCCCCTTCTCTCCCCATTTCTCCTTGAGTGAAGGAGTGCTTCATGTATTCAATGTGACAGCGCCATCAGAGGGAGAGGATGTTAGCTATTACAGATGGAAACGGTCACTCTGTTACACAACCAGATTCCACCCCTCCATACTGTACTTGTACAGTGTAGGTGTAGGACATGTTTTTCTTTCTTGTACTTGCCCCCGCCCCACCTCACACTGCATACAGCATATACATTACACAGATGTAGGCAAGTGTATGCACACATCACATGCATGCATATACACACTAGAATAAGTAAATATTTGTCCTGCGCTCTAGCAGATTTTTTGCCAGTTGTGAAGGGTTCCAGTGCTATCTGAATGGTGGCAATGTCTTAACATTGAGTCCGAATAACTCTGGGATGAGATGCTGTGTGGAAAGGACTTATCCTATACTGTGTGTATATAAATTCTTCCACGTACACTTAATAAAGTTTTGGTATATTTAAATTGTGTTTAAATAGGGGTTAATGCCATTTACTCCAATCTTGCACTTTCTAAGCCGCTCTGCATAAGAGTGTCTGCTAAATGCAAGACCTCACATCAGTGCAAAGGAACCATGTAGGCTAGAACTATACTGCGGCACCCACCAGCAATGCAGCAAACCTCAAGCTGCTCATTGTATGCTCTTGAAACTCCAAGTAAATTACCCAGAAGTCATTTTTCTTCTTCTATATATTACCGCAAGCATTTAAAACCTCAAAACCTAAACTAACAGCCATGGCTTTTTTGTCATCAAAGTAGACCAAACTCATCAAATTCCAAAGCCTAGCATTTTTTTGTTGGAGTCAGTCTGTTTAAAGCCTGTGTCACAACTTCTGTTATCCTGTTATACTGGTCTGCACAGAACATTAGACTGGGAATGAGGTTTTAGCCTTGCCTGAGTGTCTGAGTGTGTGCGTGTGAACAGGAGCAAGCAATTGCTGGAGTTGTATTCTTTGTGTGCTAAGAATTGCATTTGCATGGAATTCTGCACTTTACTGTTGTAAGTCTTTTTATTGTGTTTCATTCAGGAGCACTTTAAGTTTGGTTTCTAACAGAAAGTATGAAAAACATTTGTGCATTTCCATTTGTGTTTCGTTACTCTCTTGGAGCCCATCAACTTTCTGACAACTGTCCCTATCATTCACATACTTTCTGTCTGTCTGCATCCCACCTCTCCTCTCCTCTCCTCTCCTCTCCTCTCCTCTCCTCTCCTCTCCTCTCCTCTCCTCTCCTCTCCTCAGTGCCATTTCTGCTGAGCTCAGGGCTGTGTGGTTGTCTGTGACGAGGCCTCAGATGGGGTGGTATGTGTGTATGTGTGTTGGGGTGTGTCATGTAAAGTTAGTTGGGCATGAGTGTGTGTGTGTGTGTGTGTGTGTGTGACTGTGTGTGTGTGTGTGTGTGTGTGTGTGTGTGTGTGTGTGTGTGTGTGTGTGTGTGTGTGCGTGTGCGTGCGTGCGTGTGTGCGTGCGTGCGTGCGTGCGAGTGTGTGTGTGTGTGTGTGTGTGTGTGTGTGTGTGTGTGTGTGTGTGTGTGTGTGTGTGTGTGTGTGTGTGTGTGTGTGAGAGAGTCTGTGTGTACGTATGTATGTGTGTGTGTGGAAGGTGTGGTGGGTGGCTGGCGAGCTAACAGCAACCAGATGCCACCAAGACGTGGAGGACCTGACAAGGGTGTGCATGTGAATGGGAGGTAATGAGGCAGTGGGTCCAGCAGTGAGAGGAGATAATTTCAGCAAGACAAATTACACGCAGTACAGCCAGTTATCATCACAGGTAGAGAGAGGCGTGTGTGTGTGTGTGTGTGTGTGTGTGTGTGTGTGTGTGTGTGTGTGTGTGTGTGTGTGTGTGTGTGTGTGTGTGTGTGTGTGTGTGTGTGTGTGTGTGTGTGTGTGTGTGTGTGTGTGTGTGTGTGTGTGTGTGTGTGTGTGTGTGTGTGTGTGTGTGAGAGAGAGAGAGAGAGAGAGAGAGAGAGAAAGAGAGAGAGAGAGAGAGAGAGAGAGAGAGAGAGAGAGAGAGAGGAGGTGGGGGTGAGGGGACTGTGTACGGGAAGTATGAGTAATATTTCTAAAGTAAGAACAAACAAAAGACTTAAACTAAGCCAACCAGCTAAGATCAAAACACCACTGCTGTAAACAACATCCAGGCTTATTTTTCTGCTTATTTTTCTGCTTTCTTGCACGCCATGAATCCATTGCACACATATTTCAACATTATACTGCAGAATGTGCTCCCAGTATATCCCATCTCCTTCTGCCAGGAAATCAGAAGGGATCTGCACGCTATTAGAAAAGAAAAATGTGTTTTGTACATTTCTGTTGCACCTCATAGACTGCAAGCCTCTTTTGGGATGCTCACTTTGTTGATCATTCTGCAACTCATGCACCTGTAAGTGACCATTACTGTACATGTGGTGGAAAGTAACCAAGTACATTTACTCAATTACCCTACTTGAGTACAATTTTGAGGTACTTTACTTAAGTATTTACATTCTTCTATACTTGTACACTTGAAAAAATATTTTGACAGCTTTAGTTACTATATTTTGCAGATTTAGATTATTAATACAAAACAAACATACATTAAACTCTATTAAATACATTAACACACAGGCTTTTTTTATACTTCGGCTATTTGAAAATAGACGATCTACAAGCTCACAATGGCTTGCAATACGTCACGTTGTGAGTTTGTAGATCTGCTATTCTTGAACATGTTTGAAAAATGTACTTTTTGCTTTGGTACTGTAAGTATATTTTGATGCCAATACTTTTGTACTTTTACCACAGTCAAATTTTGAATACCGGACTTGAGTATTTTTTATATTGGGCTATACTTTTGCCCAAGTAAATAATCTGAGAACTTAATCCACCACTGCTGTAGGCCTACATCTTGAACTGTACCTGGTTTTGACACTCCTGTGTCTGTTTTGTATAACCTCACAGTACTACAGTAATACTGCTGCTACTATGCTTCCCCCAAACACAAAGAACACTAAAACAAATATGAAGGAAATAAACTAATCCCTTTTAGATTATGACAGAAACAGAAACCAGAGCTGCTGGTTATTTTGGACTCAGACTGCAGCTCTCACTGGCAGCCAGGTCAGCTCTCTAGTCCTGCTTCAGGGCCACAGATGCAGTAAGTAGGCTAAATGGTGATTTATGCTTTATTTCAGATAGGTCAGTGTAGAGAGACAGGAAACCAAGAGCAGGGACAGAGTAGAGCAGTGGTTCTCAAAGTGGGGTCCAATGACCCTCAGGGGTCCTTGGTGGGTTCCAAATGACCCTAAGGTCTGTAACTCTGAGAGTGTACAAATGGAACCAAATGGATATGGTTCCATTTAAGTTATATGAGGGCCTTTGAAAATTAAAAAGTTGCCAGGTTGCCAGGCACTTGGAGGCAAACTGAAGTCGGACGTATACATTGAAGTCAACAAGAGCTGGGTGGACAAGGATATGAATACATTTTATCTTTTAATGACAACCTTTGTTAAATAATCGGTTCAGGAAAATAAAAGAAGACATTTCACGCTTTGTTTTCTGGTCTCTTGTTTTTCAATAAGTAAGGTCCTGACTGGGCTGTCTAGCCTGGAAATCTGACTGACTAACCTGCCAGAGCAAATAATGCCCAGTGAGAAACATATCTGTGCTCTTCAGATACCTCAGTAAAATTATATAGTCTGCTAAATAAAATGAAACAGAACATTTGTGCCAAAATGCAACATTTTGTGCATGGTAGCATGTACAAATTATGAAATACAACTAGACTTTTTGCAGTTTGTTTTGCGTCTAGCTGTGTCTGTTGAGTAGGTGTTGTGTGGCTTCATAGTATTTTGAAACAATGCAAATGTTTCTGGGTTCAAACCACAGGACGGTTTTAGGGGCAGGACCCAGTCCAAAGTACAGTGTAGAGAAAGGTCCCAAATGAGAATTGGTTTTGGGTAAATAAACACATTTCAACACAGATAATTATTTCCATGGGGAGGGGACTGTGACAATGTGTGTGTGTGTGTGTGTGTGTGTGTGTGTGTGTGTGTGTGTGTGTGTGTGTGTGTGTGTGTGTGTGTGTGTGTGTGTGTGTGTGTGTGTGTGTGTGTGAGTGTGAGTGTGCGCGCGCGCATGTGCGTGCGTGCGTGCGTGCGTGCGTGCGTGCGTGCGTGCGTGCGTGCGTGCGTGCGTGCGTGCGTGCGTGCGTGCGTGCGTGCGTGTGTGTGTGTGTGTGTGTGTGTGTGAATGTGACAGCCTTCCAACCACAGCGTCAGGAGTTGAACGGCTGTGGCTTTGCAGGAGTCAGGGGTCCCTGTGGCAATCAGAGATAATTATGGGATGTTTGGAATGTCACTGGCTTGAACATACAAACATACTTGTGTGTACACGACCCACCACACACACAAGTAGTACAACATGCAACCGCATACGCTCACTCACCTACACATAAATGCTGACTGGGCACACACATGCACAAACATTTATGTGTGCATGTGAAAAATGTGTAAACCTCTGGTGATATTTAGGATATTTAAGTATAAAAGCTTTTTATTTATTTAATGTTTGAGGCAGGCACCTCCATTAGTTTTTGTCTTTACTGAGACAGACTAAAGGAAAGGAGAGAGAAGGAGACAGAGTAGGGGACATATAGTACGGAGATAGGGCTCTGGCTGGATACATGAGGTTCCCATCAAAAGGTGTCTTAAGGAATATTTGCACTGCTTGTGATATGTTTACATAAATACACCCCAGCTGCAGTCAACTGACAAAATATTGTTTTATACAGCACTTCTATGGTGAACCCACTTTAATGCAACATACAGAACATAGGTTCAGGTACTGACTGCATTTCCCAGAATGACTTTGACTGCCTCGTTTTATTGCTGGAGAAAATGGTGGGTCCAAAGAACAGCCATTGTTCTTTTGTCACAACCTGATATCATTCTGACATTTCTCCTCCTATGAAGACAATCGGCATGTGCTCAGGCACTGGTTGACTCCTACTGTCCTACAGTATGTGTGCACAACATGCCTGCCTGACAATATTCTTTAGTTCTAAATGTTCCTTTAACCACCATGCCACAAACACAATCTCCAAGTATTCACAGCAACCCCATTTATTCCACAGCCTCTTCTGCACTGCAGATTTCCAATGAAAATAGTGTAAAAAATAAATACATAGCGGTAATCAAGTTTGATTTGTTTAATTCTTTCTGTATTGCATCACACTGTTTCTCTGCTTTATTCAAATGTCCAAACATTCCTTTAACAGATTCGGCAGAATCTCTCCTCTCTTGACCCGAGAAGAGCTGGCTCCAATTAACACTTGGAGTCCATTGCTACAGCTGAAATTCACAGAGAAGCCTGTATCCGTGTTCTGGAGATACTAGCAAAGGTGCTGACAGCAACTCCACCCACCTGATGCTCAGAGAATGCTAAATAAAGCATTAAGCAAGTGCTTCCCAAAGGATTTGATCCCATGGGATCCAAGGAGCCTACAGTACGCTGCCTGACGGATGTTAGGTCAGGAAGTATGCGCACACATGTGCATGTAACATACTGTACATAGGGTTAGGGTTATACAAACACAACAACAGACTCACACATTCCACGCACGCACACACGCACGCACGCACGCACGCACGCACGCACACAAAAATATACACATGCATGGGGCCATTATGTTTTGTATACGTACAAACACATAGATATACAGAACACAGTTAAATTAGCCTTAGCCTTAGCCTTAATTTAGACTGAGGACTTTACACACACACACACACACACACACACACACACACACACACACACACACACACACACACACACACACACACACACACACACACACACACACACACATATATATATATACATATACATATATACATATATAGTATATACTGTACGTACAAATACTTACTGCATATGCACACAGTATGCACAAATAAGTGATATTGCAGCTTTGAACATGTGGAGGAAAGACAACATTTGGAGAGCAGAGGAATTTATCATGGATTCCTGGGTTGTTAGTCACATAGCTAAAAAGACACACAGATGCAGCATGTCTGTGAACTTTCCAAAACAACACACACTACTGGCTAGTGGCTACAGCTTGCATCCTTGCAACTGCACACACCTACACTAACTATAACGCACCAGCAAATAAACCCATACACACGTGTGCATTGTGCATGTTTTCATGAATGCACGGACACATGGACATTCACACAGGCACGCATGCACGCCTACACAGTACACACACACACACACACACACACACACACACACACACACACACACACACACACACACACACACACACACACACACACACACACACACACACACACACACACACACACACACACAAACCCCAAGCTTGGCGAGCCTACATGGTGCTTTTTCTCATGCATTGTGTGAAAAACAAACATTGAACCCCTCATAAAACTGCCAAAAAATCTAAAATGTGACAAAGCATAATACAAGCGTAAACAATATTATTACGAAACAACTGGCAAGACAGAGTTTTTAGGGGGAAAAAAACATTTACGCAGTTGCTAGACTCATATCATGTTAACATGCAACTGTTTTAACTGTTTGTGTCAACTTTATAGTTTTTCCTTGTTGTTCTTATGTTATTTATATGCGTATAATCTCGGCATCATTGTAAATGAGGGTCTCCCTCAATGATCTCTCTGAGAATCTTAAATAAAGGTTGAATGAATATCCAAGCTGAAATTGTCTTCCATTCTATTCTATTCTATTCTATTCTATTCTATTCTATAGGATCTAGCTTCAACTAGCACATTTTGTTTGATTTTGTTGAGGTAATCTGGATCTTTTGCTTTCTAGGAGGGAACATCCACACCTTGAGAACCTTGAAATGAATTTGCAGATCATCTTTATTTTAATCATCAATCAATTGTGTTGTGGCTTGGATCACTGGAACTAACATATCACAGTGAAAACCTTTTTTCCCCCCAAGATGGAAGGAAAAAGACTATGATTTTGTTTTGTTGTTCAATATTCTTTTCAATATTAATGTTATATTATCATTAAAAACTTTAAATTATTTAGAGGACCACTTGCAATATCCTCATGGCCCACCAGTGGGCCCCGGCCCACATGTTGAGAGCCACTGTCCTATACGGATTGCAGTTTAACACTAAGTGTGTGCAAACAATAAATAACAATGGACGCTATTCACAGATTCTCATTACATCCAACATCTGTCTCTCTGTACCAAGCAAATCTTTGACGTCTTTGTAGGCAAAATCACAGTGTGCAAAGCTCTGCTTATAGACAAGAAAACACACAGCAAAAGTACATGTGTTTGATAAAGACGTTGGAATGTTAACCTTTTGAACCCATCGTGGGTGGCTGGTTTGCATGCACTATCAAGCATGCCTGCGAAACACACACACAAACACACACACGCACGCACACAGGTTCCATGAGGAGTTGCAACGCTTGCACTATCTATCTTCTCATCACCAAGGCAGAAAATAGTCTGTCAGACCTCATGTGTTGACCATATTGACACACACACACGCGCGCATGCACGCACGCACGCACGCACGCACGCACGCACGCACGCACGCACGCACGCACGCACGCACGCACGCACACACGCACGCACGCACACACGCATGCACGCACGCACACGCACACTTGTGCGCGCACACACACACACACACTCGTGCGCACACACACACACACACACACACAGTATACGTACATAAAGTAGAGAGGCAACACACCATATACCCATACATACATACATACTGTACATGCATACTACACAATCACACGCACTCACACGCACTCACACAATCTCTCTGTCTGTCTGTGTCTCTCTCTCTCTCTCTCTCTCTCTCTCCCCCCCCAAACTGTGTTTAACAGCCTTGTTTGCTTTTGTTGGAGAATCCGGCCAGCTAGCTGGGGATGACATAGTGGACCACAGTGTGTGCATGTGTGTCTCCATATGTTTCTATATGTTTAATGTATATGTGTGAGCATTCTTCTTGCGTAAGTATGTGTGGCATCATAATGATTAGAGTGGGGTGGTCTAGTATCCTTACCATCCATTACAGCTATCACAATGCATGCACACATACACGTGTGTGTGTGTGTGTGTGTGTGTGTGTGTGTGTGTGTGTGTGTGTGTGTGTGTGTGTGTGTGTGTGTGTGTGTGTGTGTGTGTGTGTGTGGTCCTCTCCTAGCACTGTCAACCACCAGCAGATGTCAGGGTGACCACCACAGGGGTGGTAGATGTTATTTCCATCTTGAGAGAGTGTGTGTGTGTGTGTGTGTGTGTGTGTGTGTGTGTGTGTGTGTGTGTGTGTGTGTGTGTGTGTGTGTGTGTGTGTGTGTGTGTGTGTGTGTGTGTGTGTGTGTGTGTGTGTGTGTGTGTGTGTGTGTGTGTGTGTGTGTGTGTACGACCACCACAAGGGTGGTCAAGGTTATTGTGACTGGAAGCATATAAAGTGAAATAATAGTGGTGTTAGACCACCTCTCCCTGTTTTCCCTGCTCTCTTTTTCCCTCCCTTCTCTCTTTATTTTCCTATTTTTGTGTTTCAACACTTACTGTACTCATTTTGGGGTATTTTTATGCTTTATTACAGAGAGGTCAGTGTAGAGAGACTGGAAGGAGAGGAGAGACATGCAAGACAAAACGGGGGTCAGACTCAAACCCAGGTCTTCGTGCTCACCAGCAGCACATGGCACCAACCGGCTGAGCCACCGAGTACACGCAAGCACACACGCACAAACTTAGTCACTGTAGACTGAGTATTTGCCAAACTGTGTGATACTTCAGTATTTTCAAATTGCTTTGTCTTTGAATGAAAAGCCTAAATTACGCTTAACATGCCTCAACGGCAGTTTGACAAAATGGCGGAGGAGAGCGGGATGAAACATTTTCAATTATCGCTCAGAGAGTGGCGTGTAAAAGTACTCACGATTTGGAAGAAAATGTAGGTTATAGGTTACACCAGCAGAAACTGCAGTGAAAGTAGCACTCAAAATGTTTTTAAAGTTATTGCTTAAGTCTTAAGTCTTTTTCTCCCTCTCTGCTGATCCTGTGGCCACAGAGAAGATGAGCGCACAGCGCATGCAAATAAACGCAAACGTGGCCATGCTCATATGTGCACGCTGCACGTACATATGCATGCAGACAGATGGACAAAACACACAAAAACAAACACACAAAGAAAAGTTGTAAGAGCGGGCATAAAGCCTGAGTTATACTTAGTTGCATGCAGGTGTCACGCACTGAAAACATCCGATCTTCAAGCTGACATATCGCTTTTCAACAAAACTACAGTAAGTCAGGCATCAGATGTGGCACCAAGACTGAAAGAGGCCAAGAGTCAGATGAGGACTGGGGCAGGGGAAGACAGGTCATTATTTCCAACATGGGTCGTCTGTGTGTTCCTGGCCAGCTCCAGGAACTAGCCAGGTTCACGCCCTGCGCCACAGAATGAGAGCTTTCTTCCCCCATGGTCTAGGTCCAGTGACGGTTGTCTCCAGCTCTTTTGGCTCTCAGGCCTCATGGCTTTCCACTGGCTTCCATTTCACAGAACCATGTTGATGTTGTGGCTCCCTGGGAGTATGTTTTATGCCTCTGACAGCATTATGTTTTCGGGTCGTCCATCCGCCTGTAGCCTGGGACCAGACGAATCTGCGAGTGCAAAAAAAAATTGCACTCTGGGATTTGGGTCTGGCACCGCTCCATAGAGAATCCATTTCCTACTCCAGAAGACGTGGGTACCCAATCAGGGCCCAGTATTCGAATATGGGAGACTGTAATTGGTAGTTGGTTGTAGGTCTAACCAATTGCGTCGAGGGCCATTGTATTGATCCCGCCCCTTGGGAAATAAAACGTCCTCATGGAAGCACCAGACTCATATCCACGCAGTGATATAGTCTAGCTACGCCAGGCTAATCCGCCTGTACCCCTGTATGTCCGTCCCATTCTCACGATATCTGTCAAGTAGTGTAGTGTCATTTTATTGTTTCCTGTTTTCTGTGTTGTACTTAGGTTTTACTTTACTGTTGTGATCCTTCTATTTTGAAGTAATGTTTCCAGTTGTTCCTGTTATACCTGCATTGTCTCGTTGCCATGTCTGTGATTATTTAAGGTCTCCACCTGAGTCCTGTTAGTCCCTTAGCCAATCGTGTGTTAATTATCGATCTAGTTCACCTGTGCCTAGTTGTTTCCCTGTATATCTGTTGTTTTCTGTGAATGGTTGTCAGTTTGTTTGTTCAGTGTAGGTGTGAGTACTAGTGCAGCAGATTAATGAAATAATTGTTCACTTTGTGATGCAAACATGAAATTTGGCACAAAAAACGGATTGAGATGGTCAAAGATGCCGTATGTTGCCCATGTGTGCCCTAGTATCACCTCCAACCCATCATGTTCCTCAACATGATGGCTACACCATGCTTGCCACCAATGTTCCACTCTTTCATGAGATCAATCAAATGCCAATGATCCTGGACCCAGCCAGGCTGGATGAAGGTGGTTGTATAGAAGCTACTTTGATCTTTCGGATGTCACGTTTAACGTCTGCGGCCAACCCACCCACCACCATTAATTTTAATATAGGATAACTATATAGGAATTAATATGCTAATTATGACAAGCTTTAACACATCTAATAGGATAAAGTTAGGAATTGATGACACTGTAAAGGTCAAAGGTCAACTTTACTGTTACATGTTATGCTGTTGAAAAGGCCCACCACTTGGGGCCAATTAACAGGGTCAATTGGTCTGGCCAATGACTGGCCAGGTCTACATAAATGCTTGATCTAGAGCAGCTGGACTACAAACTATAAAGTTTGGTGTGTAGTTGATTCGTTCTGTTGCATCCATGATAAATGTGAATTGGATTTTTTTTCATTTAAAATGTCATGTCGGTCTCATCCATATGTTCTGGCTTTGCCCATCTATACACAAATATTGGACAGAGGTCTTTCAGTCCATATCAGGGATAGTGGGGAGAATGGTGGAGCCTACTCCTTTAGGTGCGCTGTTTGGGGTTTTGCTACATTGCTCTCTCGTTGTTCACATATGGGAACAGCGCCCTCTGGCGGTGATAACAGAAGCTTCACATTAACTCCCTCAGGGCCAAACCTAATTTTGGCCCGATGGGTCTTCCGTCGCTTTCCGGTAGCCCCCTCCCGAAGGTATTATAGGCGACCGGAATGCGGAAGTCGTTCTCTTGGCTTCCTTCTGCCTACGGTGAAGGAGCTTCGCAAATCGACAAACATTTCAACAAACAAAAGAACGAGTTCTGCGGGTCATCACAACTCTATAGCGACTGGTAGGTTTCGCGGTCCACAGAGTTCCCCAGACCTTCTTCTTCTCCCTCTTCCCCACTGTGTTTTTCCAGACGAGGAAAAGCACAGCTCTTCAAAGAAAAGAAAAAGAGAACGCTAAACTTAGCCACCTGTTGGCTCCGCTAGTAGCTAGCGGCCTAGTTTAGCTTTCCACCTTAGTGGCTAGTAGCTTAGCTCGCCACCTCATCTCCATGGCTCGACGCCGTACCGCCGTTTCTGACCGCCAGGAGTACCCCCTGCGTCGCTGCGGCTCCCGTTCCTGTCCTCAACTCCTGGACGAGTGGGACACACACAACCACTGCGTCTCCTGCCTGGGTCTCGCCCACGCTGAGGACGCTGCTTACGAGCTACACCCGAGATGCTCCGACTGTGCGTCTTTCAACTCGTCCGAGCTCAAGAACCGGTTCCACGAGGCCAGAATTTTTTTCCAGCCTCCTTCACGGCCCCTGTTCGAGGACTATGAGGAGCAGCGCGGCGGCGACCGCCATTACTTCACTTCCCGGCGATCTGCGGACCGCACACCTGCTAGCCAAGCTGCTCGTTGGCCTCATGCTTCAGCTAGCTGCGCGAGGGCTCTGGAGCCACCAAAACACCCCCGCTCTCGCTCTCCTCCGAGGAACGAATATGTTGAGCCCCGCGTCGAACCACCCCCCACCCCACCCGGTGGCCACACCGAACACCGTGCGGCCTCCCACTACTCTTCCACCCCGGGGAGCGTCGTTTCGGTCGGCGATTATGAGGTGGATGACGACGCCCTCACTCCCTACCAAGCCGAGCGGCAGGAGTCGCAGGACGTAGGAGACTACCTGGTCGTTGACGAGGTCGCGGAGGACGGGGTGGTCGTCAGGGATGACGCTCTCACCGCGGACCGCGACCCCCCGACCCCCCCAGCCCCAGCTGGGACCCTCCACACTGTCCTTGTTCACGCTGAGCCGCTCACAGCCCCCGCACCGGCCATAATAGGTGAGATTACTCTTCTGGAGCTCTATAAAAAAGCCACCGTCAGATGTGGCCTCAAGTGGCCAGGCGACGAGATCAACGAGACCCCTATTAACACCTCGGAGTTTCAGGGACTCGACTCAGTGGAGGAAAAAATCACCAAGAAAAGCAAACTTCCACTGGCGATGGGTTTCGTTTCGGCTCTCTCCTCGTCCTGGAGCGCTCCCGCGGCCCCCGACGCGGATCCCAGAAGGCTACGGTTCGACATCGATTGTGTGGGTGCGGGTGAACTGGGCCTCGGCCCCCCCCCACCCATGGATCGCACCCTAGCCAGCTCCCTCTGCCTTAGCCAGCCTCGCGGCCAGAAAACACCTTTTTCCACGGTGAAAGACATCCCTGTTTTCACCAATGAAAAGGACATCGCTGCCTCCCTGGCTTCTAAAGCCGTCTACAGGGCGTCAACATCGGGCGGCAGGGCTCTCAATGCCTCCGCTCTTCTGCAGGGCTCCCTGAAGGTGCTTCTGAGCGAGGCGGGAGACGCCGCCACACCCGAGCAGCTGGCCGAGATGCGACGCCTCACTCAAGAGATGATTTCTCTAAATAAACACACCATAGAATGGACGGGCAGAGTACTGGGGCTCTGCGTCACCCACGAAAGAGCACGATGGCTCGACCATGTTACTTTCCGCGGTCCCGAGGACAAGAAAAATCTGCTGAACCTCAAAGTCACCCCAGGAAATCTTTTCCAGGGCGCCATGGATTACCTGAAGGAGAGCAGCGCGGTTCGAAAAGCTCAAGATGAGGCTGCATTGTCCTGCATCCAAGCCCCATCCAGAGCACCTCTCCCCAGACCCCAGTCCCGTCCTGGACGACAGCCAGACCGAGGTAGGCCGCCGAATCGTCAGGAGGGCCCAGTTCGACAGGCCCAGTCTTCCTCCGCTCCACCTGCTGCCAGAGAACAGCGGGACCGAAGGGAGGACGACCGCCCTCGCCCCCCACAGAACAGACCCAGCCAGAGAGGCTCCAGCAAGGGTCGCGGTGCCAGGTCGCGTCGGTGACACTGTCACTCCCTGCGTGGAAAGCAGGGAAGTTTTCTCCCCCGGTTCCCTCTCCCCTCAGACGGGGGATTCGCGCCTGTATCTAGTGGCCTCGGGCCTCATGTACGGGTCACCGAGGAAGAGGAGGAGATCTCCACCGGAGCTAGCAGATGCGACGGAAGATCGCTCGCCAAGCACCGAAAGAAAGAAGAGCAAAACACAAATCACACATTTAAGTGCCACAGCAGATTGTCTGAGTGTGCATGCGTTAGAGAGGAAAGTTTTGCAAAATACACATACACGTGCCACAGCAGATCGTCTGAGTGTGCATGCTATTTCTACTGTTGTTGTTGCCAATGTTGTGCTTTTACATGCTGCTGTATTAAAAAAGACCAACAAAAAATTGCAACTGAAAACGGTAGGAATGAAAATGAGCCGGAGACCGCGACGGACCCCCCCCCAGGGGGGTCCATGGTGGTCTCCGGACAGAACAAAGGCTTGTGGCGGGCCAAAACCGCCACATGCTACATGGGTCACGCCAAAATTTTCCTCGGCGCCACAAGGTAAGACAAAGTCTAGCTATTGTCGCAATGACAGTGGGGGGGGCCAAAATGGCCGCCTCAGCTGTTCAACACGTGTCGCTAGACAAGATGGCGGCCCCCACTTGCAGACACGTGTCGACAATAGCGAAGGCCGGTCCCACGTGCGCAGCCAGGAAAATAATAATGGCCGCGCCCATGAGCACGAATGTAACAACAAGCACGGTAGCCATGCCAACGAGTGCAGCCAAGATGGCGGCTCATGTGAGTACGAATACAATAACAGTCCCCCCCAATCCTTTAACACTACACATCGAGCGTTGGAAAGAATGCAACGCCAACCCCTGGGTGCTTCGTACAATAGCAAAGGGGTACAGGCTGCAGTTTTCCACAAAACCACCCATGTCCGACAAAGTACTTTTGTCACGAGCGAGTGGTCAAGCGGCGCTGACGTTACGAGAGGAGATAGCCTCCCTATTACGCAAGAACGCCGTACGGGAAGTGTTACCAGGAGAAAGCCGGCTCGGTTTCTACTCGAGATACTTCCTGGTCAAGAAGAAAGGGGGGGGATTACGTCCCATCATGGATCTACGAGCTCTCAACAGGTATTTGAAAACTTTTCAGTTCAAAATGCTGACGGCGGCGGCGTTACTACGCTCGGTCCGTCAGGGCGACTGGTGGAGCTCAATAGATCTCAAGGACGCTTACTTTCACGTCCCTATTTATCCACCGCACAGGAAATTCCTGCGGTTCGAATTCGAGGGTCATGTGTACGAATACCTGGTCCTCCCGTTTGGAATGTCACTAAGTCCCAGGGTGTTCGTCAAATGTACTCAGGCAGCGATAGCTCCCCTGAGGCAGAGGGGTATTCGCATCGCGAGTTACATCGACGACTGGCTACTGAGTGGGGACTCGTATCAGGAGGCATGTCATCACACCAGTACAGTGGTGTCGCACCTGACCTCCCTAGGGTTCACACTGAACTTCGAGAAGTGCGTGCTCACGCCGTCCCGTCGCGCTACTTTCATAGGTATCGAGCTGGACGCGGTCTCTCTCAGGGCTCGTTTGTCTCAGGAGAGGAGAGTTTCCTTTCTGAGATGTTTAGCCATGTTTCAACTGGGACGCAAGGTCCAGTACAAAATCTGCATGAGGGCGGCGGGGCTCATGGCCTCGGCCATTTCCTTGATACGCCTGGGCAGATTGCACATGCGCCCTTTTCAGAGATGGGTGGGCTCCCTCGGGGTCCCGGTAACTCAGGGTTTTCGCCGGGTAACGGTGTCCGCAGCGTGCATACAGTCCCTCCAACAATGGAAAGTAGTCTCCTTCCTGTCAGAGGGCGTTCCAATGGGGAGGATCATCTCCAGGAAGATGATAACCACCGACGCCAGTCTGACAGGTTGGGGCGCCACCTTCGAGGGCAGAATGGCCAGGGGTGTGTGGGACCGCAGTATGAGGGCGGCCCACATCAACTACCTGGAGCTGATGGCGGTCTTTTTGGCGTTAAAGCACTTCAGACCCCGCATCAGCGGTTGTCACGTTTTGGTCAAGACGGACAACACTACGACCATGGCCTACATAAACAAGCAAGGAGGCCTGAAGTCTCCTACCTTGGACGGGTTGGCACGGAGGCTGATACTATGGTGCAGCACGCACTTGGAGTCAATCCACGCCTCTCATGTCCCTGGTCTTCTGAACAGGGGAGCCGATCTTCTGTCCAGAGGCAAGACTCAGGCTTCAGAATGGTCTCTGCACCCCGAGGCAAGACTCAGGCTTCAGAATGGTCTCTGCACCCCGCTATTGCTATGTTCGCTATTGTCGACACGTCGCGAACCAGATCTGGGTCAGGTTCGGGCGGCCCAGGGTGGACCTGTTTGCATCAGAGGAGAACGCGAAATGCTCGCTGTTTTTCTCAATGAAAGGCCAGGCTCCGCTGGGGTTGGACGCCCTGGCGCACGAGTGGCCGAGGGGGCTACTTTATGCGTTCCCTCCGATGGAGCTGATCCACCCTACTCTGGAACGGATCAGGCTCCGGGACCTCACGGTGCTGCTGGTGGCTCCAGCATGGGGCACCTGGAGGTCGGAGATAGCTCCCCTCCTATACGAGCGGCCTTGGCCCCTCCCGCTGCGAGAGGACCTGCTACAGCAGGCGGGGGGCGAGATTCATCATCCCAGGCCCGCAGACCTAGATCTGTGGGTTTGGCCCGTGAGAGGGAAAATTTGACTGCAGCCGGGCTTCCACCTAGGGTGGTAGCGACTATTCAGGCCGCTAGGGCACACTCCACTAGGTCCGTTTATGGAGCTAAGTGGGGTGTGTTCGAGGAGTGGTGCCTGGACCGGTCCCCGGTTGTGGTCCCTTTCCAGGCTTCGGTCCCAGACATCCTGACCTTCCTACAGGATAGGTTGGATCTGGGAAACGCCTTCTCCACAATCAAAGTATACCTGGCGGCCATCTCGGCCAACCATGTTGGTTTCGGTAGGAAAACCGTGGGAAAACAACCAATGGTGTGCCAGTTCATGAAGGGTGCCCTGCGGGAACACCCTGTCTCCAGGGCTTTGTTTCCCACGTGGGACTTGGTCCTGGTGCTCGACTCACTCTCTCGTCCTCCTTTTGAACCACTGGAGACGGTGGAACCTAGGTTCCTCACGCTCAAGACGGTGCTCTTGGTTGCGCTGACAACAGCGAAACGGGTGAGCGATATGCATGCCCTATCGGTAGTTCCGGAGTGCATGAGGTTCGCTGGTGATAACGGTAGGGTTGTTCTTAAACCCAACCCGGCGTTCATCCCTAAGAACCACCTGGCGGTGGTGACACCGACCGTGCTGGTTGCTTTTCATCCGCCTCCGTTTGCCTCAGAGGAGGATCGGAGGCTGCACTGTATCTGTCCAGTGAGGGCCTTGCGGCTGTATGTCCAGAGGACTGCGGCCCGGGACCGACCCGGCCAGCTGTTCGTTTCCCTGGGCCCTGGGCCTGGGGGAAAAGCGGTGGCTAAGTCTACGCTTTCCCGATGGATTGTGGAGGCTATTCGCTTGGCGTACACTAGTAGGGGAGCCCCAGTGCCTGACGGACTGAGAGCGCACTCTACTAGGGGTGTATCGACGTCATGGGCCCTCTGCAGAGGGGTTTCCATTCAGGACGTCTGCACGGCAGCGAGTTGGGCGTCTCCCTCGACTTTCGCTGCGTTCTACAGCCTGGACGTGGCGGCGTCTTCCCTGGCGCACGCTGTCCTGGGTGTGGCCTCCACCTGAAGGTGGGTAGGTGCATAGAACGGCCGTAGGATCTGTTCATGCCCCTGTAATTTAGTGTATGATTGGCCGACGTCTGGGCCTTAGATGAATAAGGCGGACTTCGGTCTGTCAGGGCCCTCCCCCCACTAGAATAGACAGGCTGTGCCTGTTTTTAGTTATGAGGCAGACTTAGGTCTGTCAGGGTGGGTCTGGGGGGGCTTGGGCGCCAGGGGGTCACGTCCCAGGGGGGGCGTGGCCCTGGCGCCCAGGCGCTGGGGCAGGTTTTTGTGGTATCTTGTTTGTAGATACATTCCGGGGGTTTATATCTCCCATATGTGAACAACGAGAGAGCAATGTAGCAAAACTAAGGGTTACTTACGTAACCCCGGTTTTGTAAATTGCGAACGAGTTGTTCACAGAAACACCCTTCTTTTTGCTTCACCGTAGGCAGAAGGAAGCTGGTGTATCAAGAGAACGACTTCCGCATTCCGGTCGCCTATAATACCTTCGGGAGGGGGCTACCGGAAAGCGACGGAAGACCCATCGGGCCAAAATTAGGTTTGGCCAGAGGGCGCTGTTCCCATATGTGAACAACTCGTTCGCAATTTACAAAACCGGGGTTACGTAAGTAACCCTTAGTTTTCCCCTCACTGCCCTCGCTCTCTAAACTGGAAAAGGATGTTCTGGCTTTTGTTACTCTATTGGCTCGGAGACTCATTCTAATTAATTGGAAATCTTCCCCCTCTCACACTCATTGGATAAGAGACATCTTGTATTGTCTAAAACTAGAAAAGATAAGATTCTCATTGAATGGCTCCTCCAGTAGGTTTGGGAAGGCATGGGGTCCATTCTTTCATTTTGTCCGGAATTTGAATCCATCTCTGATCAGGGATACGGATATGTGAGGTCTGGTGGATCATTGATATGCTGGGTTTGCTGTGGCGGGGGTGTTGCTGTATTGCGGATTTTAAACGTGACATGGATATGTATTGTTTGACTGGTGTTTTTGTTCTGGTTTTGTTTGTTTTTGTCTTGTTCGGTCTGTTTGTGTTTATATATCTTTTTATATGTATATATTTTAATTCTGTGTCTTTAATTTTATGTCTTCATGTTTTGGTTTGATAATTCAATGTGTATTGAGCTTTTGTATTTTATTGGTTGCTTTAAAAAGCTTTTCTGTATCTCATCATATGTCTTTAATGCTGAATCCTGCTGTGGAAAAACCCAATAAACAAAGTAAAAAAAAGAAAAGAAGAAAAATCATGTCCGTAATTGATGTTCAGTAGTTAAGTTAAAAGCTGTTTGAAGTTAAAACAATTTGTTAAAGACAAGTGAAAGGATGGCATGTAACTTCACATTTTGTATTGTCTTATTTTAGAACCACATGCAACTACAAAATAAAAACCCTACTGTAGAATCCTTTCAATGACAGAGCTCTAACTGGTTGCTCTGTAGCAATTTGACCATTCCGAATCAGATTCATATTAAGACATTTTTCATATGCAAAAAAATACACATATAATGCCATATCTCATCCTGGGTACAGAAGGGGAGATTGTTACCATATTTCACATTTGGTTGGATACAGAATTGATGACACCACGAAACTGTGGCAAATTGGCAATTATGTAGATGTATAAAGCGTCCATGTTTTAGAATGCATAGCTTTTTTGTAATCATTGTGTAGCTACTGTTATGGCTACTTTGTGTTCTATCAGAATAAGCTTTATTAGGGGTGAGGGGCGAGGAGGAGAGGGGGCGGGATTAATGGACTTTGACATCAAAGTCCCCGGGCCAATCACAGCACTTTTCTCAGACCACAAAAAATCTGCTGAATGTTCAAAGTTCTGTTTTTTGGGGTGTAATTGAAATTACATTTTTTAATCAAATTTGATGTCATGAAACCTTTAATGTAATGTCAAATCCAGTTCAGCTTTTTATTGATTTGGACCCCAAGGTACTTGCATGAGTCAACCCTCTTCACTTTCTCTCCTTGGAATGGATAAAAAGTACAGAGGGACTCAAGCACTACCTCTTCTAGTACTACCTCTTGTTCCTCTACTAGTCCACCACAAGTTCATTGGTTCTGCTGATATTGAACTTCAGGTGATTGTCAATGCACCATGTGACGAAGCTCTAAGTAAACCACGTTTCTCAATGGAAATTATTCACTGGACATTTTTCACTGGGATCACACACGTCACAGCGTAGTGATAACTTACATTTTGCAACAACAAACAAATACACTTAATACATTTTATTAAATTCCTCCAGTCTTCACAAGTGCTCTCACAGCTGAGTTGCTTGTTGGAGTCTATCTCCTGACCTGTACTGCATGTATAAATGTAAATGTGGAGAACAGGCTACATGTTTATTCACCATGTACCGTACATGGTAAATAATTCTGCTCCTGATGGTTTGTCATACGCTACTATAATGGTATCTCTCCATGAAAAATGTCCCAGACATCTTCTTGGTTCTGGTCCAGCTCACACTCTCTTAGACGACAGTATGAGCTGATGCCCCCTAGAGGTCACTTGAGCTCGTTTCAACACCAATTCAAGAACCTGGTGTTAATTTACTGTAGCATCATTGGAATGTTACAGCTTCATCTGTTTAAACTGTCTGCTATTTGCATGACATTGCTGTCGTTGGAAACCTTGTACGTATGTCAAAAACAGGTATTTCAATAGATCCAATGGACTTATTTAGTCACAAGCTCTTAGACTAGTCTGTGGGTATAATAAATATTGAACCAATGTGAGTGTGTGTACATTACATTACAGTCATTTAGCAGACGCTTTTATCCAAAGCGACTTACAATAAGTGCATTCAACATAGGTAGGGAACGAAACTACTAATCACCAGAAGTCTTAAGTGCATTTTCTGCAAAAACAAGCAACCAAGAGTATACCTATAGCGCT
This sequence comes from Gymnoscopelus braueri, assembly GCF_963280865.1. Classification (NCBI taxonomy): domain Eukaryota; kingdom Metazoa; phylum Chordata; class Actinopteri; order Myctophiformes; family Myctophidae; genus Gymnoscopelus; species Gymnoscopelus braueri. The sequence continues at coordinate 19,663,204 of NC_137616.1, forward strand.
AAGGTAAAAGTGCAATATATCAGCTACCTACTTTCTTAAACAGATGAGACAAAATAGCAAAATCAAATGAGCGACCACCAAATCGTGGTGTATGACGAAGTAGGCATTCATTTACGAAAAAAACATAAAAAGTTGAAATATGGAGATACAAGGTTTCTCCCAGAGAGTGACAAAATGTTTTGTTTTGCACAGTCTGGGGATTTTGTATAGGCTACTTCATCTTGTGTTCATATTGCAGACTCCCTCTGCTCTTATCATCAGCCTCTTTTTTTGGATGCTTTTATCACTGGGCATTTTTTATGGCTTTTTCTTTATCCCTATCTGCTAACCAATGTCCCATCTTGTATAATACATTGTTTTGAATTGAAGTTGACTCAATTCAACACATTATGTAGTATGCTTGTTCTTTTTTGCCTGGGGTCTAGACAGTTAATTATCCTCATTATAATACCAAACATCCATCTTTAATTTAATCCCTGCGGGGCTAGGCATGGTTTAAAAGTGTTAGCAAATACTTTTCATAAGTTTGTTTTAGTCTACTTTAAATTTGCCAAACAGCATCCATCTGTAATTTCATCCCTGCGGGGCTAGGCCTGGTTTAAAAGTGTTAGCAAATACTTTTCATAAGTTTGTTTTAGTCTACTTTAAATTTGCCAAGTATGTGCCAGGTTTAGGTTGTTGAATGAATTAATTGAATTAATGAATTAATTTTGAAGTCAATTAAATAAGCTGTAACTGACAATTCATCTCACTTTCTTTTATTAGTCATGATGTGGTCAAACCGACCCAGCTCATACTCTGAGTCTGTGGTAATGAAAACAAACTCTATGAATTATTTTTTAATACAGTTTGACCTGGGTGTGTTCATTACAGCGATATAGTCAACACTCCAGTGGCCTCGATTTTCTGCTATAATGCCTCAGAATAATAAAAACACTGCAAATTAGGAAGGGGCTGGCACACAATGGGCTTGAACAAAATATAATCATGCCCACCCACCCACACACACACACGCACACGCACACACACACACACACACACACACACACACACACACACACACACACACACACACACAAACACAGATATTATGGGAACCGTGGGCGCTTGGCAGGACATCTCGCTCATTTCGCCTCATAAATGTGACATTAAGTGTCAACGACAGAGCCAGAGAGGCTGAGAACTGGAGAAGTCTGTCCTGATTTGTCCTGCCCACACTGCCTCTGACTGTCCCCTAGCCTGGCTCCAGACCCTGAATCGCTATAGCCTGGAGTGAAACAAAATGAAAATTCTGTGTGTCAGGCTAACTGTCCCCCACTGTCACAGCCAACACTAGTGTCCTTCGGCAATATATCAAAACTTTTCACACATATTAAAATTTGTCACAAATAGTGCAAATAGCAGATCTAATCATCTAGCTATTTTAGCTCTTTGTTCATTGTATGGTGAAGTCTATAGGGTTTAAGTGGATAACCATCTGCAGTTTACATGCCCCTTCCCCCACCCCCTGTCCCCGCTTTCTCTAATTCGCTAATTCGATTCAGAAGGTCCTTAACCACTTAAACCTTATAGCCTATACTTCGTTAACCGGGGTCCCCCAGGAGTCTTCCTTGGTCCCCTCCTTTCCTTCTAAAACACATTTCTGAAAATTGCAGACCTACAAGCTCAAAACGTGGCAATTTGTGAACTTGTAGATCTGTTATTTCCCCCAAACGTTCACCTATAATGACATTCCTTTAATAGGGACACTATATAGGTTCATGTGGTTAACTGCATGGCAATCATATTCAGATTTTCTGAACCAACACTAAATAATGTACTTTCATTGCAGAATAAATCTAAGGTATTTGGATCATTTTTACACTAGCACTGATCATCCCTTTTTATGTGTCTTTCTTACACGCGCGCGCACGCGCGCACACACACACACACACACACACCATTTGAAATTCTGGGCTCATTAGCATATACACTGGACTACACCTAACTATTATATGTATAAGCCATGGCGTCCTAGGGAAACAGCACAGAGTCATTGGAAAATTCCTAACTTTTCACCCCTGCACACACCCAGCTATATAAAAAATGTTATTTCCTTTCAAACAAGTCTCCAGACAGTACCCAATTAGCTGCTGGATTCCACAGTTCATCAGTCACAAACAAAGAAATGTCAAAAAGCTTTTCCAGACATCAGTCTTTCATCTTTAATCCCACAAGTGCCAACATTTGCACTTTATGACGCAGCTTACAGCATATGACACTGAAGGCCTATCACACTTCACACACGCAAACCAACTCAACTCTCAGGGTGTCCAGATGTAAATTAAATGCTTTACTTTTCATTAAAGTCATGATAAATGCCATTGCGGTAAGCCACTCTGCTCTTCTTTGTTTTTAGTTGCATCCACAAACAAGACAAAACCCAGTTATGCCTGGAACTTGTATGGGCAATGTGTGAAATTGTGGGCAAATTGTTAGAGGTACAGTATGTGAAATGCTGGATATGAAGTGTTAATCTGCAATGTTCTGTAGTGGTCCCAGTTTAACAACAAAGTGTACTTAAGTAGCATCTCACATGACATGTTAAGCTGTTGATTAAAAAAGGTTATGAATGTAGTTGCAAGAGCAATACTTGCCCATAAAAGCTCCAGCCGTCTAAATAGGTTTGATTGATCTAATATTTTCTTATACAGGTCACTGTAAAGTGTTGCCAAAGAGAGGTTCACTGAACTCATCTTGATTCAAAGAAACAACCAAAAATAATTTGGAATGACTGCCAGAAATAAAAAAGATGTACCAAGAAATACATTTCTTACAGAGTATACATAGCCTACCTTTATATAGTTCTAGTTGGATATAATTAAATGTACCGTGTGTTCTTTCTCTGTATGAAGTTCTTTCCGTAAGTTTTTTTTGCCATATAGTTCTGTCTGTAGTAGGTTTCTGTACTAGTAGTAAGTCTCTGTAACACACACTATGATGGCTTTACTACTGCTCTTCTCTGTGATTGGCTAGTCCATTGCTATAGGCCAACCAGCCCAACTCACTTGTTCACTCAGCCAGCCATACTGACATACTCAGAATGATATAAAGGCTGCTAGATCCTGCAGTTCCAGTCTAAAATGTAGCTGTCTGCTGGCAAAGCCCTCTCATGATGTATGGTTCTACTGTCTATCCTACAGTAAGCAAGACTTGTTTGTCCTCGGAAAGCCTGGTAAATACTGCCCTGTCATAGCTATTATGCTCAGTTTAATGAAAGCATGCATACGCCACCTTGTGTCTAAAGAATAAACTCTATTTTTTTCAGATAAGCTATAATATAAACCAAATAGATTATTGACATAAGACATAAAACATAAGACGTCAGTATTTCAGGGAATAAGCCTATATGTGCGAAGTTTAACAAACTGCACGTTTGTTTTTTAATGACTATTCACATACTTTTGTGCAGAAAGGTTCTAATGTGTCGTGGGACATCTATGGCTAAATTGATTCTTCCAGAATTGTAAACGATTTCTGCACAATATTGTGTGTTTACCCCTCACTTGAATGAGGCCAAGTGTCAGCAAACGTGCTGTTCCGGGAAGTGCTGACTGTGGGCCCTTTCAGGCGCTGAGTCATAGGCCAGACAACCTCGCTCAAGAGGACAGATCCATAATGAGTGGAAACCTGGCTGCAGACACAGACACAGCCAAGTCCAGAGCTAATACAACGCAGGGATTAGCCCACTGACGGGAATCTCTACTTCACAACATTCATTAACCCCTGCATCATAATCCCCTTTGACAGGGCAAACATTATACATTTCTATTACAATTTAGGCATTTAACAGTGGTTCCCAAACGATGGGACAACAGTGACTCATTTTTGGGCCACAACCATTTCTATGGGCTGTGAACCTGCCTATATGAGACTGGATGCATGCCACTGTTTATTTTAATTTATTTTAATATAGGCCTATATAAACTTTCCGTGAAAACGTGATACTGTATATCCAGTATCTTTCAATAACAACCTGGCTCATCCTGCATTACTTTCTTATAGAATACAAAATATATTACAAATTAACATGTGTTCACTTGTCTTGCTTCAGTCATTCCACAAACAACATGGCTGTTAAGAAGTTACGGTATATTATTGTCATATTACATACTTGCATACATATCATGGGTGACTCAGCCCTATGACATGGGTTCAAATGCAGCTTGCGTTTTTTTTGTTTACCTGTCCTCACTCCTCATCTCTATCTTGAAGGTCTTCTAATGAAACAAAATAAACCACAAACAAGCTTTATAAAAAGTAATTGCCACATGAGGGATGGGGAGATGGTTTTAATTAATGATTGTTGCAATCATAACAATGGTCCAAGACCTAAACATTCCCTTAATCTAAAGACATCACAACTGAGTTTCAATTCTTTCAGCATGTTAACAATATCCAACGTGTTAAACCAAATGGAACCTAAAAGCTAGATGTAATACTGTAAAGGGCCGTTCACAACAATCACTATAAAGTTATAGTTTTAACTCGTTATAACTCAAGTGGATGGCAGAGTCAGTCCACACCACAACTATAATAAAGACAATGGTGAACGATATAGTTATCATTATAGCTATATAGTGCTTGTTTTGAATGGCCCTTTCGAGAGAAAGATGCAGTTATTAAAATTATTGGCATCCCTTGCAATTGAACATGTAATTCAACATTTTCCCATAGAATAGGACTGAAATAAAGGGCCCCTGATTCCCACTCAACACAAAAATAGGCCATTTCAAACTGAGAATGTCATTGGTATACATCAAGAATTGCATCAAGGAACTAATTTTGAAACAAAAGGACTTGACAATGAGGTGTCAATACTTCTTAACGCGATGAAAAAAACGAATGCATTGCATACATTGAATTGTATTTAATGGAATCAATGGCATGCAATGGTCATGTACAAATAAAATACAAGGAAGGTGACTCTCTGGGAAGTGACATCTTTAGTTTCCTAATATCCGTGTGACTGGTACGTACAGTGAAATCCCAATTAACCCATTAAAACCAGGAAGGCATCTGTGTCATTTTATTTTTTAGCGTTGGCTATTCAAAAATAGCAGATGTACAAACTCACAGCTTGTACATCTGCTATTTTAGAAAAATCTTGAAAGTGTGAGAACTATACTGATTTAGAAGGCCCTTTGTAGAATCGGCCTGAGGTCTTAATGGGTTAAAAAAAAACAGGCCAAACTGAAGTCAAACTGCAGCGATGCTTTAACAATGTCGTCCTGTGCTGTGCTACTTCATACAATGTCATCCTTTGTTGACAAGTTCCAACCAATGGACTCACTTTGGAAACAGTTTGAACCAATCAGCAAACAGAATTGACCAGGTGCTGTCCCTCAGTAGCTCACTTGCAGCTCCAAGCGTCAAAAAGCAAAGTGTTCCATTTGTCATTGTCCAGTGTCAACATACTGGTAGGCAAGCAGTGTGGGGAAAAAACGACCCAACAACATATTTGTTTCTTGGAAGAAGATTCTCTGCTGGCTGCCCTGTTCCTGCTCTCACATGAAGTCATCGGAGTCATTGCCATCCTGGAAAAAACAGTTATGTTCATGTTATGTTAAAAATGTCTAAATGAAGCGGGTTAATTTTCAACCGTGAAGACGACACGTACCTCATTAGTTTGCATTCTATCACTTGTCATGAGAGAAGAATAGCTCCTGAAAAACAAACCAAAGAAGAGTCAATATGTAGCCTAATTTATATAGATCACTAGAGGGCTCACTTGTTCAAAAACAACCATAATATAATGTTTTTACTGTTCCTAGCACAAAATAACCTAGACATATCTACAGAAAAAGTTGAAAATTAAAATGTTCTGATATGATATGATCTCAGATATTTTTTCAAGTTAGAGGAGTACTCTTAGCCGCGTATTTTTCTCCCAATTTAGTCGTTATGCCAGTTAATTCCTCCCACCGTTTGCCACTGGTGTTTTCTTTATTGGCTCCCCTGCCAGTGAGGAGCGCCCACCGGGAGGATGTAGCGCCTCTGTCCTACTCCTCCCGTTCAACATTTCCCACTGACAGGCACAGCGCCAGCCTGTGCAGCTATTGCTTTGATTATTTATACAAAAATCTATTCGCCAATAAAAGACTGTACTAGTGGTCTGACATGTTTAGCCCATTGACTATGACTCACTGTATACATATTTTTCAAAGCATATAGTTTGTTAGATTTTCAAGGAAACCATTAGATTCCACCTTGCAAAGAATTTAAATGTGAGGCAGTAGCTATCAGAAAGCTCTCAGACGTATTTATATTTTATCTAGGTATGTTCATACTGTATATAAAAATACGTATTGCCTCATATCGCACCGCATCTTATTGCATCGGGATGGGGCTGGAACGAATCATATTGATCTGTTGGTTGCTTAAAATGTGTCTTATTGTATTGGATCAATGATCACATATAAATATATAATGCATATATATTTGATTTCACAGGGTGAGACACTCCCAGAGCAGATCAATTTGAAAAGAGTAGCTGAAAATAGTCCCTGGAGCAAAGATTGATTTAACAAAATATGCCAAAGCCATACAGTCTATGTAGACAATAACATGTATTGACACCAGTATAGTCCTTTAAAAGCGAAAATGTCTTTAGGGCAAACATCTTTTAATTGTCAACCTACTTGAGTTCCTCCATCTCTTTTCTCTTCTTCAACTCTTCCTTCTCATTCTTTTTATGTTCCTGGAGCTGGGCCTTCTTCTCGTTCCTCTCCTCTCTATCTCTGGATTCTTTCTCGGCCGCCAGGTCGGGGTGTCTCTCATCTTTCGTTTTCTCCAGTCGGTTCACGATCTCATTGACCTTCCTCTCCACGGCCACGATCTTCACCTGCAGGGCGAAGCACAGATCAGCTACACTGCTCTTTATTATTATTATTATTTATCATCTCTGCTCTATTAAAAGAGACAAGAAAAAGGGGTAAAGAATGCTTATATATTTTAAGACCTTTGACACGATCTAAATGTCTCAATAGAAGAGCAGGGAGACAAAATACAACCACCCTAATTGAATAAGTTAGATTGTATTGACATACTCTACTCCATACAGCTTGGACAAAATTACATTTTATTCATAAAGTTACATAGTGCCACTTTAAACCTTTCAATTTCTATTTAAATGTATATTTTTATGCTTCATGTAAAGCACTCAAATCGCTTTTGTGTATGATATGTGCTACACAAATGCTACACAAATAACTTTACTCCGTAGTCCATACAGCTCCTTTTATTTCATAAACCACATTAGCCTCCAACAGAGAACACAGAGGATGGTTCAATTACCTCTTTTTGTCGATAGAAACCGATCTGTCCGACGTCCATGTCTCCGGTCTTTTTCAGATTGGCCCACGGCGTGTAGACCACGTTGATGTTGTTCATCTTGCAGCCTGTCAACAAACAACATTCAGCCTTACTAGAGGGACCATACAGATTCATTACAACGACAAAGCTCAAGCAACCTTTGAAAACAAGAACTTCAGATAAGACTGCATTTCATAGAAGGAAAGTTGGGTAATTGCAGCAGCCAACATTTGGATATAGCACAGAAGATTAGCACACAACTCTCAACAAAACGTAAACAAAATAGACAACACATCAGATCCCCAAAATGGAACACATCGGATGTGCAATGCGTTTTCAGGGCCACTGCCAAAGTCCATCGTTATTTCATTTTCAGGATGAGAACAAAAAGAACAAAAATAATCATTGGTTAGCACAGATCTCGGTTTAGCGTCTACAGCAGTACGTACTTACAAGTACATACATGGACAAGTCATGTATTTTCTGTTCCATAATCATTATGGAACTGAAAATGAACAGGTTAAACAAACCCAGCAGGTGGTGAGCAACGTGCAAACAAAGCACTGGAATTGGCCAGGCAGGCACTGATGCCACACTATTGATGATGCTGTCAAAAGAGGTTTACCTTGTATGCTGTTGTTTTTCACCAACTGCGCACAGTCAATCAGCACCTCTTTGGGAATATCATCTATCGTCAGACCCTGAAAAAGAGGAGAAAACACAGATTCATGGCGGCAAGCAGGAGTAACGTAGCCTGGCAAACCCCCCCCCCCAAATCCGGAGGGAGGGGTTTACCAGGCTAGGAGTAACGTGTCATAATCACATTATATTGAGTATGATCAAGTTTCATCCTCAACATTGGGATTAAAATGTTTGTTTAATTCCATGATTATGGCGGCTTGTTGTCACCTTTGGCATTCTCAGGTAAACGTGAGCGGAAGACAGCTTATCCACATGAAACCTGGGGGGAAGAAATGACAGACTGTTTGTAGTTTACCAAACTATTCTTGCTGATTTTCATAAAAAGGAAATCACATGTTTCTACTCCTCTTAATGGAGGCATTGGACACTACCTTGTGACACTAATGCTTTGAAGAACATAGTTATGTAACACTTGAAAAAAATCTATAAATATATATATATCTATAAATATATTTTATAATAAAATAAATCACTCACCAGATGTCCTCAGGCCACCCATACTTGATTAGATCCTCATCTGTTGGAAAACACATTAGACAAAATGTCACATTTGCAACATTTAACCATTAAAACCAGGAACACACACATAAGTTATAACAATGATATTGTTGGGTAGTAGTTTACTTACTCTCATATTTGTCCTTCCCCATATATATTGTGTGGGGAGGCTCCACCACTACAAAACAAGGAACACAATTACTGACTGACAACCTTATCAATGAGCTGATCTCTGCCACCAACAAGAAGTTTAACTACACAGTTAAAACCTTAAGACCTTAAGTGTTGTTAATATAACTTTGAGTACACAATATTGACCCAAATGGACCCCACACACACTAAAGTGTACAAATGAAACCAAAGGGCCTGTGAGGGTCGTTTGGTTTCATTTCAAGAGAAATGAACACTGATGGTTTTACTAGTGTGTACTAACCTAGCTTACTATACTTACTAGCACTTGTGAAATAAAACACCATCTTTGAGTGAATAGAAGTTCAATTATAAATGGCCGGTGTCAGATGTGTGAACTAGTAACGCTCTGGCTGTGGTTCATTAAGGAATATTAAGTGTATGTATAATAATAATAATAACAACAATACTAATATAACTGCAATAACTGTATGCTATTGCTGTCCCTATTCGCATGTACACGTGACCCCGGAAGTTGTTGTTGTTCTTCTTCTTCGTTGGAGTTGGTGGCAGGGTTGCCATGTCCGCTTATTACAAGCGACTTTGGACTTATTTTACTGTAACGTTGCTTGTAAATATTGGTAGTTGCGCGGGTTGCGCAACATTTTCATGTCAAGGACCCCAAAACATTTTTTTTGTCTTATTTTGAAAATAGCAGACCTACAAGCTCACAACGCGTCACATTGCTAGACTAGTCGCTTACTTTGGGTCTTGTTTTCAAATTCCTTGGTTTTCATAGACCTGGTTGCTTATTTCTTTCGTACAATCTGGCAACACTTCTGGTTAGAAGTGCACACTACTACCGCCACCAGCTGGACTAGACCAGAGTGTGAAGTGTGAGACAGGAAAGATTATTGCGCAAATATTTAACTGATTAATAAATGAATAAAAACATCAAACAACAAAATAACACAAAATATAAGTCAGTTTGCTTTTTTTTTTAAAGAGGGGGGGGGGAGTAATGTGATTAGTTTTAAGGCGGGATGCTTATGCTTAATAATCTACACTTCCGGCGTACTACGGTGTCGCTTGCCAAAGAAAAAGCAGAGCTACAAGCTCACAACTCGTCACTTCACATGACTTCACCACGACGAGGCTGTGAGCTTGTAGATCTGAAGTGACCTAGGAAGTTATTGATGCTTAGTTCCGCGCATGTCAAAACAGTTTTATTTCCATCCCATAGCCTGGAGGAATCTAGTCTACACAGGCTGGCTGCCCTGCGGACCACTGTTGGCAATTCTGCTTATTATAAGCGACTTTTGGGCTTGTTTTTCGCTTCTATTGGTAGTTGCGGGTTGCGTTTTTTGGGCTTGTTTCTAAAGTGTAGTTGCTTATTTGGGCTTCTTTCCTAAATGTTGTTTATATCAGTGGTTCTCAAACTTTTTCATATCAAGGACCCCCAAAGTAATATGTAATATGTAAAATATGTTGTGCCAGCCTGTCAGGGACCCACATTAACACATTTGTGTATTTAAAAGTTTCAAAAACATATTTTTTCAAGATTCCCCTTAAACTCAGTCTAAGGTTAAACTTTGTATTTATATTTTCCCATTTGGAGTGTCGGAGATAAGCAGTTGCCCCGCCAACCAACAAGCCAATAACAGCGCGACCATCTCTCCGGGCTATGGGATTAATAATATAAGTTGAGTTGCGGGCACTCCGGGTAGCCGCGCGCGGTATTTGAAAACATTGTCGTGTAGTTTGGTTGCAGAGCCGAGAGAGAGAAGACCCGCCAAGAATCTATACTAAACGCTTTTACTTCTGACAACTGGATCCTATTCGGTAGATCGATCGATTTGCTTTCATTAACAGACTGTGATCTGTTATTGTTGTTATAGATTATTTGCTGCATGTTTTCTAGTAGTAGTTGTTTAGGTTGTTGTGCAACGCAAAGTAGTGGATGTGGGACACGGTCACGGGACGGCGGCACAGTGTCGAGTTGTCATTTCATTTAGGTTGTTTTGGTTAAACAAAACTCGAACTGATCAAAGAAACTTAACTTGAATTTTTTATTTGAACTAATAGTTCTGGACCAGAGTGTTAGCTAAGCTAACGGATGTAGCAAATGATCTGCAGCAGACAGGCTACTGCCAGTGGTGTAAAGTAACTAAGTACATTTACTCAAGTACTGTACTTAAGTAAAATTGAGGTATTTTCTACTTTACTGGAGTATTCCCCATTTTCAGTACTTTTACTACTCCACAACATCAGAGCCAGGCAAATATTGTACTGTTACTCCACTAATATTTGAAAACTTTATTTGCTAGTTACTTCGGGCCATTTGGAAATAGCCGATCTGCAAGCTCACAGATCAAGATTATTTTACACATTTTATACATCTGAAAACTTGTGAAATGGGACATTCTGCATAATGAGTACTTTCTACTTTTGGTACTTTAAGTACATTTTTATACCAATACTTTTGAACTTTTACTCTTTTAATTTTGAAATCCGGACTTTTACTTGTAACAGAGTATGTCTACATTGCAGTATATTGATACTTTTACGGAAATCCACCCATTTTCAATATTTAACTATGTCATTAATATAGCATAAAGGAGTTGTGTGGAAATAAGAAAAAATTAAAAAAAAAATTAACATTGCAAAAAAATTTAACATTGCAAAAAAATTAACATTGCAAATTACACCGTGATGACTCATCATGGTGTAATTTGCAATGTTAATTTTTTTGCAATGTTAAATTTTTTTGCAATGTTAATTTTTTTTTTAATTTTTTCTTATTTCCACACAACTCCTTTATGCTATATTAATGACATAGTTAAATATTGAAAATGGGTGGATTTCCCCTTTAAGCTTATCTGCTGTAGTACTGCGAACCATCTCTGGGCAACCCGCCCCCCCCCCCACATATGTAAAGGTGTCCATATTTTGCTGTTTAGGTGTATTCATGAAGATGATGACCACCCATACCAACAGGAAGAGGACACTGCCCTCTCCCGACTCTAACAGGTGAATTATAAATACCAGCGCATAAGATGTTTTATGTCTCTTTCTTCACTTTGGACAATCCATAACAGATCAGACACAATTGGCTTCAGACTACTCTGAGAGTTGACATGTAATGATGACAAGAAATCAATCATGTTTTCAGATATTTGACATGTACAGTAGTTAACAATTTGGTCCAGCGGTTCTCAAAGTGAGGTACAGGGACCCTCAGGGTTCCCTGATGGGGTTCCTATTGGACCCTTAGAGGTCTGTTACTCTCAGAGTTATGTTAGTTATCCTTCAAATTAAAAAAGTTTGTGAACCACTGCAGTGGTCAGTCTAAATAAAGTTTCTGTCCACTTTAACCTGCCTCAGTCATCCCGCCAAGCGGGGAGTGATGGAGGAGGGCTCCCCACTGAAGAGGCGGTCCCCCTGGGAGCCACCACCTCATCAGCAATCTCCCGCCAGGAAGAAAACGGGGCTGGAGAAGGAGAACTGTCCTTCACCCCAGAGATCTCCACACAGACTGGCTGGTATGGTGTTAATGTGGAAAAAGTTTATTTGTCTAAACATTAATCATGAACTTTTTTTCCTGCTCGTGTGCTGATTATTATATTTGTCGTTCCTGGTATTTTATTACAGACCTTTACCTGACCTATACTGATTAGTTGTGCCAAATGCTCACGCCTACTAATTACACCTGACCTTAGTAACTGTACATGGTGGTGATGATGATTTTTTGTGTGGTTGGAATGTGAATACAGAGTGCAAAATGATTTTGTTTACATATTATACAAAGAACAGTGTACATGGACATTGCATAACATGTAGTGTGATGATAGACCGGATTTGAGAAATATCTTACACATTCCTCTTTCCTCCAGGATCCCCAGCCAGGACCCCCTGTAAAACATCGTCCCCCTTTGAGCCGATTGTGGTGACAGGCTCCTTCTACAGCCAACGGAAGGCCATGATGTACCTCACTCCGCTGGAGCGGAAGGCACTGAAGGAGTCCAAACCTTCCCCTCCTCCTGTCTCCCAGGCCACTTCAAGCTCGTCTCTGCCGGCTGAGAAGAATGGCAGCAAGAAGGCTAGTGTAAGCCAAAAGACAAAGAATAGGTTTTCCACTACTACTGTTGGTGGCTTGAAGATGAGGGTGAAGGACTTCTCTGTGCCTCCCAGGAAGATCACGTTGAGTAACTGCAGGTTTGTTAATAAAAGCTTTCATAAATTAAAGTTTATTTTGTTCCTTTGCAGTCAGGTAAAGTCCAACTGTAGTTTCTGAGCTCTAACTGCAGTTATTTTCAAAATTTCAGTTTGAGACGTGGAACACTTGCTAGGTGAAGAGTTGCTAGCATATATTCATAGATGCATATTCCTAGGTTCTTCTTTTTATGCAATACACTGCTTTTGTTTCAATTGTCTAGTTGTTTTTTATCTAATTTGCGTTTCATTTAATTCATTTTTTTAAGGTAATGATAATACTACTAATCTAACCATTAATCTGATTCTGTGTCAAAAAAATTATAATCTGAATTCAACAGAAACACTGCTAAAACGGTGCCAGCTATCACCACCACCACTGTCAAGCTAACAGAGCCCAAGAAGGGAAATGTCATCCATTTCAGCGTCCTCAAACCCAGGCCTAAAATATTTGTGGGAGCCGCCTTCTTTAGTACAGGCAAGAAGGCTTCGTCCATGTACAAGAAAACGAGGAAATCTACCCCCAAGTCTTATTCCAAGCCACCTGTGGCCAAGGAGAAGAAAAAGGCAGCTCCGTTGGAGGCCTTCCGAGAGAAGCCACAGCAGACGGCCTCACCTCTGCCGACCCAGGCTGACTCTTTGAAACCACAGCAGGAAAAGGCTCAGTCGGTGAGGAATAAACTCTTTTGTGCTTGTCGTTTCTGCCGTGGAGCTCGGTGCTTGTCATTTACTGTTTCTCAACAGGTTATTGTAATCATTAAGCAGGTTAAATTGAATTGCAATCATGGCCAATGAGCTACAGTATGTCATGAGAATATGAATTGTGATCGATTTGATGATTAATGTTTAACACAGCTAACCATGGAAACGGCAATTGTAATAACCCAGGGTGGTGTCCAGTCCATCCAGAAAGATGAGACTGAAACCAGAGCCGAGCAGAGAGACAAGTATGACCCACATGACTGGCTGGACGATGACGTTGACCACAGCCAGCCAGACTCCCAACAGACACTAAGGTACTTCACAGAATATGATAGGATTTCTGAACTATTGGATCATTGCAACCTTGTGTATACAATTATAAACATTGTATTTAATATATTGAGTTAATGATATAAACTATACTAAAAGCAGTGTTATTTGTTGAAGCCCCAAACATTGTTATTCAGTATCTCTCTACTCTCATGTTGACTTTAACTTTGCTTATCGATAGGTACACAATTCAGTAATGTACCTCCATGTGTTTATTAATTGCTATTCAAATCAGACTTCTGAAAAACACAGGTAACAGGTTATAGGTAGGCAGTGAGACAGAGATCGAGAAGAGGATTTTGAAGAATTATTAGATTTTCCGTGTGTGTGTATATACAATGTATATCCCATTATCTATCATATATGGATATTTACTTTGATTGCCAAGCCCTACTTTAAACGTACTTTGTGTATTTTGACTTATCTAGTGTATTTTAACTGAGAACTGTGGAATAATCTTTTTTCAGTTCACCCAAGGTGTTGTCAGAAAAGTATGGGGTGACCAAGCAGATCAAGATTATACTAAGCAGGTCATCCTCATCTAGTCCTGCGTCCACAGCCTCAGCCATCAACACTCAGGTGTGTGTGCTTTAACTTGTTTGCGGCTACATCGTCCTAAAGATTATCGATCATTAATGTACTATTGATATCACTGCTCATGTTAGTAATATTTTGGTTTTGCGTCCTATCTGTAGCTCCAGGATGACAGTCTGATAGACGTAGGCTCCGAGGCTTCCTTTGACCCAAGTTTCAGCAGCCTGAACACTGCCACTCCCAGCCCAGTCAAAGGTACATGCACGCCACGACAGTCTGACGATGAGTCTCATAGTTTATCCCATTATACCTGAAGCCGATTCTAAAAACGCCTTCTAAATCCAACCTAAGTTTTCGGGGGGAGAAAATTATAAATAAAGAATGATGTTGCTATATACAGTATCGTCTCTTTTTAGTGTAAACCGGCTTCGCGCCGCGCTTCGAGCTTGTAGATCTGCTACTTTAGGTACTTTTGTGCGACACTGTAGTATGATCAAGTAGGGCATTCATTTACAAAAAGTTAGAATATGGAGATAAGAGGTTTCTGTCCGAGTCCTAAGTTTTCTGAAAAACATAGATAGATAGATATAGCGCTAAAATTACACCGATGCTTTCCCGGATTGAAAGGTATAACAACGAGGCTTTCCGTGTCTAAATGGTTTATTTGATCTCATCAGAAGAACACGTTATGAGTGCAACATTAAAAGCTTTATTCTACGTATTTTCCTTTTAGATTCTCCTTTAGATTCTCCTGCTGTGTATCTCCTCTTTGGCTCTGCTGCCAAGACAGTCACCCATAGAGAAGAGGATGAACCCACAGTAGCCAAGCAGAGAGAAAAGTATGACCCACATGACTGGCTGGACAATGACGTTGATGACAGCCAGCCAGACGTTGATGACAGCCAGCCAGACTCCCAACAGGCACTAAGGTACCTCACAGAATAGTGATGTAATGTCCAGATTGGTGAACTATTGGCTCATTGGAACCTTGTGTATAAAATTATATACATTGTATTTGATATTATATTTGTTCTGCAAACTATATCGGAAAGCAGTGTTAATCAATGCAGCTCCAAAAATTGGTACTCTAGTTGACTTTAATTTCGCGTAGTTGCACAATTCATTCATGTACCTCTGAGTTTTTATTTAATTTATTCAATCAAACCTCTGTGAATAACACAAGTTGAAGGCAGTGGAGATAGAGAAGAGAGGATTTTGAAATTGTATTTTTCCACCGTTGAAAGAATGCAATAAAACCTAATCTAAATGTGTGGATATCTCTATTCATATTCAAATATCTCTATCATAGGCATAATTTGATACTTTGTATCACCCATGTATTCCGACTTGTTAATCTAGTATGTTTTAACTGAGAACTGTGGAATAATTCTGTCTCTTTTCAGTTCACCCACGGTGTTCGAAAAGTATGGGGTGACCAAATGGATAAAGATTATACTAAGCAGGTCATCCTCATCTAGTCCTGTGTCTGCAGCCTCAGTCATCAACACTCAGGTGTGTGTTTCCGTGGGTCCATGTGTTTTGAGGTCAGCAGTTTGTTGGTAATGTTTATTGAGCGTACAGTATGTATTGGGAGTGCACCTAGTTCAATGTGGAGGTTTGTGTGTCTTTGTGTTGGAGCTAAATCATGTTTAGCAGACACTGGATTGGGGCTAAGCCAGGGACCAATCTAGGATTTGAGCTTTAGTGTGGGCTCAGCTCTTAAAAATTTGACATGCCAATACCACCACATGGTGACATTTTGCCATCTGTCAAACCAATAAGTAAATACAGACCCTACAAATGTCATGTTTTTTTGTTTATCTTAAGGTGCCAGCTGCCTACAAAGGTTTGTGAAACAGGCATACATGACCAACCATTGACAAAATAAAATAGAAACCTAACTATGTGTGCACTTCGAGAAAACAATTTTAAGTGTAAAAGTGTATAAGAAGTGGAAGAATAAGAAAACACGAGAGCATACAGTAACTGGAATGAAACTACTCTTTCAATATCGTTTTCCTGTTCTCTGAATAGTTTAGTTACTTCAAATGTAGAATAACGTAGTTTAGTTACTTGTGAGTCTACCTGAGTTAGGTGATGGGAATCTTTACCTGTTCACTTTTTCACCTTGTTTTCTCTCTCTCACACGCACCACACCACACGCATCACTGCGCCATTTAGTAATATTTTGGTTTTGCTTCCTATCTGTGGTAGGAGGACTCTCTGATAGACGCAGGCTCTGAGCCTGCCTTTGACCTGAATGACATCAGCCTGAACACTGCCGCTTCCAGCCCTGTCAAAGGTACACACACGCCTGGCTGTCATTATATGTATCTATAAGTTATGATTGCTCCATTAACCACTTCAGCCCTATAAACATTTTTGTGTTGTGAGCTGGCTGTTATTGCTATTTTTGTAGGAAGAAAAGTTAATCATTTGAAAACTTTTGAAACCATCCTTAAATTGGTTAAAAGCTTTGTCCTACATGTCTTTCTTTAGAATCTACAGCCGTGTTTCCCATCTTCGGCTCTGCTGCAAAGAGGTGAGAGAACATGTTGAAAATAACTGAACATTTCCTTTGTTCTTTTTCCGTTATCATATCAAAGGTTTTGGGGGGTGACATGCAGCAAATGGTCCAGCTGGCTGTGGTCCTTAAGTATACCAAGGCTCTCTCATATTTGCAAGGACTTTTTCTTTATGTCTCCTTAGATTTTAACTTGATTGGTGCCATGTGCGCAAGAGACTTGATGTGTACCGGAGGCACACTCTGCGTCAAACTGTACATTAGTCACATGACGCTGCCTTTCTAGCTTGTCTCTCAATTCATTGTTTTTAGAAAAACTGGTAGCTATTGTGGAACGTTTCTAACTACGTACGTACTGTAATAGGTGATACTGTAGGAAGCTTTCATGCTAATGAGTCACCCATTAAACAATTTGTGTGCTACTGTACTTTTTCCCTGTCTTCTCTAGGTCACAGAGGAAAGCAACTCTGCGGCCTCCAGTGTCCAGCAGCACCCCATCTGGCCCGGTGGCCATACCTCAGTCCTCCCCTGTGGCCGTAAAGGAGCGCAGCACGCGCAAAAAGAAGGATAAAGTGGATGAAGACCAGCTAATCATTGTATGAACGATTAGTGGCTTTGGGGGTGGGGGTAATTTACACCTCTGTGCGTTGTGACCTGAATGTAGAATGAAATGAGATTCATACAATTAATTCCTTTTGGCAAGACCCATAACAAATACAAGACTATAGACTAGGTACATAAACATACAGGACTCACACTGGAGTAATACTACATTGTGAAATATACATTCAGATAGCAGAATACATAAAAGGCTCTACTTAATCAAATGCATTTTAACCACTTGAACCCTGACCTAATAAGCGAGCATAGAAGATCTGCGAACTCTACAGCTTGTAGATTGGATATTTTTCGGGCAAAGAGATTTGATGTAGAGGGGGAAAAGAAGCTAGCTACATTGAAGCTACTTTGTACCTGATGCGATTGGTAATGTGGCTGAGGTCATGTTCTGTCACTGAGTGATTAAATAAAACGTATGACACTGTAAAAGCTACTGAATTATGTAGTGGACTGTCGCTACGCATTTTGAAAAGGAGCTTGTACTGTAGCTCATTCACTTTTAATGAAGAGTAACTACCGTAGTAGCTTAGCTGGCTACACAGTAGCTTGCCCATGATGGGGCAAGCTACTGTGTAACATGATGTTAATCATGTTCTACGTCCTTGTGTGATGAACCCCTCCCTTCTGGCAAATCAGGATGCGGGCCAGAAGCAGTTTGGGGCGTCCATCTGCAGCTCCTGTGGGATGGTGTACAGTGCCGACAGCCCAGAGGACAGCTTCCAACACAACCAGTACCACAATCGCTTCCTGGACAGCCTCAAGTTTGTGGTACGCTCTTTCCCTTCAAACTCATCCGTCTCTCAGCATTTCAGTATTTTAATCAAGTGGAGAACCCCATACTAAAGTCTCTGGTGTGTGGTTCAAACATGGAACACGTGGTCTCTCTCTACCGCCAGTTTTGCCCAAACAACAATTTTTGGGTGTAAAAATAAAAAACATATGTCGTGAGTAAATATGTATGTTTTGCATTTCCTACGATTTCTTTGTCATTATTTCAAAAGATCTTTTAAACAAAAATCTGAAAAAAGTTAAGTGTAAGTAACTTTTTCCCCTTTTTTTGGTCCGAGTGAGACGACAAATTTATGTTTTGGGTCTCAGCTGTAAACGTTTTAGAACAAGGCCTCTACCTGTACTGAATTGTCACCATAGCTCTCCCTCCCTCCTTGTCTGTCTCTCTCTCTTTGTTGTGTGGTGTTGGCAGGGCTGGAAGAAGGAGAGGGTGGTTGCCGAGTTCTGGGATGGCAAAATCATCCTCGTTCTACCAGACGATCCCAAATACGCTGTTAAAAAGGTGGGGCTTTCGCTATGGACGTGCACTTTTTTGTCATTTGTGTGTGTAGCTTTGTGCCTCCATACACGTGTCACTCTTGCTTGTGCACAGAATGTTAATTTAACTAAGTAAAGATTGACCCGTAAAGGTTCTACATGCCTTTCCATCTGTTTGTGGCAGGCGGAGGATGTACGTCGCGTGGCAGACCATGAGCTGGGCTTCCAGAATCTAAGCAGTGTCACACAGGCCACAACCTATCTGTTCATCAACACAGAACAGAAGGTGGTTGGTTGCCTCGTCGCTGAACACATACGACAGGTGTGTGTGTGTGTGTGTGTGTGTGTGTGTGTGTGTGGCTAAAGTGCAATTTATATTTGTGATATATTCAGTGAGACTACTTGGTCATTTGAAGTATTACAATGACAGAACATTTTGGTACCACTTCACCTGCAGACAACAAAATTCTTAAAATGATTATATGTACCGGATCATTCATTGACTAGGAGATGCATATTGAATCCCTCTCACCGGGGTGAGATGCTGACCCTTAACTCTTTCAGTGCCATGCTAATTTATGGAATTTTGGTTCCGAGTGCCACAACCAAAATTAATTGTAAAAAAAAAGTGCTTAGGAGCCGAGATACAGCCTTTTTCAGTAAAAAGTTAAACAAGAAGTGAATGGAGCAGCAAATCTTCAAATCATCATATCTTGGGTTCTGAACTTTTTTTTTTTTTTTTTTCATGACGTCTTTGACGTCATGTGGCACACGGGGCGTCAGGCCTCGTGACGTCTTTGACGTCATGTGGCACAGAATGAGTTAATGTCGAGACATGAAATGAGAAGGCTGATTAATCGGGCATCCTGGAGACTTGACACTTTAATGTGCATAATGAATAATAACCAGACGCGTCGCAATCCAGGGCAATTGCAAAGTGTGGTTGCGCCGTCGCGGGTCGCTGCCACCGGGACTCGAGGAATACGCTGGGAGGAATACCGTCGGAGGCTGCGCCAATTACATTGTCACGTCAGTGACTTCACTCCTGAGATCACTTGCGTTTCATTTTGAGAGGACCGATCCCCCCAAAATAAGGTTTTTGCATCAAACGGTTAGATTTTGAGCATTTGTGGCGCCCCCTATGGATCAAAGTGGAAATGCTTTTGGGGAATTGTTGATTAAACAACCCTTGACATGTGATTCAAATTTGGGATTGACTGGATGTTTTGTTCGTGAGTTTTGGCTTTTTTGGTAAAACAAGCCCCTTCCGCTGACTTTGGAAGCCATTTACGGACGAACGGTAATGACTATCAAAATTCCGCTTGGAGCTGTTTATCGCATGGGTCCAGAGATCATGTGTACCGATTTTTGTGAAATTTGGACAAAATGTGGGAGGAGGAGCCAAAAGTGATTTGAAGAAAATTAAAAATGGCGGAAAATCTATCCTGACACAAATGGGCGTGGCCTATATGGGGAGTTGCGCCATGACCCAAGGAATCTAGGGAAAAAGATTTTTATTCTACGACCTACGGTTCAAGAGTTATAGGCCAAAACGTAAAGTGGGCTGTTATAGTGCCACCATGAGGCCGAATGGTGTAATTATTTTTGCAATAATTTCGCACTAAATTCTGAACCTCCCCTCCAAGTCTTGTAACTCTAGCCCTTACGGTTTCTGAGAAAAAAATACTTGAATGGGAGTTTTTTTCATTTTCTCATTAAAGTGGATGGGGACTTTTAATGCACTAATAAATCAATATCAATTAAACTATGTAACCAATCCAGCAAAATACACGCACACGATTCCGGGTGAAGCCGGTCATTTTGACATATAGCACTAAATTGGGGAAAAAAAACTGGGAGGAGTAGCGCGGCAAAATAAAGTTTATCTAGAAAGAAGAAGAAGAATAAAGTGGACTATAACAGGGCAACCACACTAAATAGATGTCCATTTGTCTGACATGTTATAGATTAGGGTTTTCCATTCCTTCTCACAACTGTAGATTACCCAGATTTGCAACAAATTCATCCAAACATTTAAAAGGCACATCGGTTTATACCACTGTAAGGTAAGGTGTTACCATGTGCATGGACCTATATGTATGGCTCTATGATGTGTAGGTTTTGAACAGGTGGATCTCTTTGTCTTCCTTGCACCAGGCGTTCCGTGTGCTGGATCAGGCAGAGCAGGCCAGGGACATGAACCGTGAAGACTTCATGGAGCACCACAGGGCCTGGTGCTGCTCTAGCACCCCAGAGAAGGCCCTGTGTGGAATCAGCCGCATCTGGGTGTTCAGCCTGGCCCGGCGGCAGAACATCGCCACACGCATGCTGGACACAGTCAGGTGCGATAGCAGGTTTTACTATCCTCACAACATCATGCTATAAGAGTTTAGTTTGCCACAGGCTTTCTGGCAGGTTTGTAGGTGCCAATCAAACACAAAACGACTCCTTCCCGCATGCTGTCCATCCAGCATATGAGATCTATCTAATGCCGATTAATTCCTCTCTTCGGCTGAAGCTGTACAACTGTTGCGTCATAGTTTTACAATCATTTCATGCAAAAATTTATATTTTCCAGCGATTCTATTAATTGCACCGACATTATTGTGGTGCAGTAAGTTCATAAGGATCGCTACATCTGTCTATTCCACGCAGCGCACCTGTGACGCGTGCACCCCACACATACAGATACCGCCGCGTCTTTGACGTGCATGCATACGCAAGCCGTACACAGACACACATGGGGACCATGGCACCTATGATGCATGTTGCACAGTAGAGTTCAATTAAATCCCTCGTCTGATTACCATCAATATATTAAGCGTGACAACAACAAGGTTCACTTTATTTGTCATTTACATGTTTGCACATGAAATGAAAAAACATAGCTGCTATGTTGTCATGTATGCTAAGCATACATATTCATATACTGTACATATTGGGCTGTGCCTCCTGGCGTGAAGATTTGTGCTCCAAAGCGCACCTTTATGATCTTGAAATTAAAATATTTAAGTGTAAGCATATGTGGTGTGGTCCTATGACCTTCTCCACTATAGAAAATCTAAATATTCGTAACATCAGTGGTATTTCATTTGAGTTGGGCTCTTTCAGAAGTGTCCCAAAGACCTGTTCCCTGACTCCCTGGTGTAATAATGATCTTTAACTCTTCCCAGGAGTACCTTCATATTTGGCGGCCATCTGACGAAGGAGGAGATCGCCTTCTCTGACCCCACCCCTGATGGCAAGTTGTTCGCCACCAAGTACAGCAATACGCCCACCTTCCTCGTCTACAACTTCGTCGCCTGAAGGAAACCGGCCGTTTTGTCCTGTTTCAGGGCGGACCGAGACGGAGAGCTTTAGAGTTGGATATAGAGCCTTGGTGTCATGTGTGGTTCTACTGTAGGTTGGTGGTAGTCAGCTAACTTGGGACCCAGAATTTAACCCACCAGCCCAATTTGATATAGCTGTGGTTTCCCAATTCCTGTATTTCAGTGGTTCCCCAGTTCCTGTATTAAGAGACCCAAAATACTGCTGGATTTTGTTGTAGCGCTCGAACAGAGAACTAATTTAGGCGTGGAACACCAGGTGACTGCAAATGGAAACGAGCAGTAGTTAGGACCAGAGTGATAATGTTGTATGAAACAGCATTTTTCCAGCAGACTTATTATCATCTTAATGCCCATTTTTAGGTCGCCATTTCTTTTTTGTATGTTCCAATAATATGCAAGTTGGCTGATTCAGTGCACCTCAGCTGGATCGTTCTTATTACGCAAAGAAACTACATTATGTGTACAGGGTTAGAATTGTGCCGACACAGTTGTGAAATGTTTATTTGAATGTACATATTTACTGCACTTTCTAAGATGTGTTAATGAAGCTAAGGTTTTGGTTGGGATTTACAAGAGGTGTGTGCAGCCTACACATCATTGGCTATTTAAATGCCACCTGAGCTTAGGCTATTGTCATGTGTGAGAGAGAATCCTTCACCCTTAAATTGTTAAGTCTGTAAAGTATTGGTTTACTGACAGCCAGTGGGATTTGAGTTTCGGAGGGATTGTCAGATGGAGGAACAAACATCCAAACTCCAATCTGAAACTTCCATTTTATGCTCTTGACATTATTTAACTCGATTTTGAGTGCCCAATAATTGTTGTGCGTGTTTTCTAGTAAAACAATTACTAATACTATATCTGATTCAAAAATGATTTTGCCAGCTAACATTTCATCAATTAGCAGTTACATTAAGTTAAATAAAAGGTAAGTTAAATAAAAGGTAGATGGCTGCCATTTTTTGAAACATTACATACAAATATTTGCTGTTGAACTACAAAAAAGAATGGGCAGAATAATGACTCCTGGAGGAACTAAACACTGAGACTGACAGGAATAGTGTGAAAGATGCAGATGTGTTTACGGTACTCTTGACTATACCAGAGCATGATTTTTGAATTTTAAGTTTTGGTACACAATGCAGAATACTAATATTGCTTTGACACGAGTCTTTTTTTTCTTTTTTTTTTTATGAAGACAAATGGGCACTAAAACATTTACCTCTCTGCACAGTACAGTAATCACCTCTAAGCTAGGTTGTTACACAAACCACTTGTTCGTTATCAGGAAACCAATCACAGTCTTACCTGTCAGCCAGGCCCATAGCAACCTGGAAGCCCACGTTAAAGTGGCCAGCTATATTATTATAGGGTTGCATTTGCCTTATCTGTTCGTTTTCAGGTTGATTTCGTTTTCAGGTTGATTTCTGCCTTTTGATTCCCAGTCATGTCTCATAGTTGAAATATTGCAACATGTCCTGGTTAGAAAGACCGGTTTGGAATATCCAGGCAATAGCCATCTGCACACACCAGTTCAAACTGGGACCAAGGGACATTTATTTATTTGAATACATCTGGCTTGAAGGCTGTGTAGCACAGCACAACCAGTTCTCCAGTCACATTTATTAACCACTTAAAGGAGTAGTTCACCCAAAAACGTACTTATTTTATATATCAATTAAACACCCCATGAAGCCTTGAATTCATGGCGATTTAAAAAGAAGTTGTCGCATTCCTAAGCCAATATTTTGATGATCGGCGGAGTCTCCAGTAGGAGACTCCATAGACCTGCAATTGAGTCTCCGACCGGAGACATTAGCATCTTTCCGGCTGTCATCAAATTATTGGCTTAGGAATGCGACAAAAATAAAAATAAATCCATTCTTCTTGGTGTGGGTAATTGATAGAAAAGAAGTAATTGTTTGGGTGAACTACTCCTTTAGGGCGCGCTCCCACCGCACTTTTATTTTACCTCTGGTGCAGAATCTGCCAATGCTTTGTCAATGCAAATGCGTGGATTCCTGGTCTTACGGATTTTTTCCAAGAATCCACGCATTTGCTTTGACAAAGCATTGGCAGATTCTGCCCCAGAGGTAAAATAACAGTGCGGTGGGAGCGCGCCCTTAAACCCTATATACTTAACAGGAGTCCCACTGGGGTCTATACTTGGCCCCTCCTTTTTTCCCTTTACACCAATTCGCTGATCTACAAGCTCACAACGCGTCACACATGTGAGCTTGTAGATGTGCTATTTCCATTGAATGTGCAAAATGGTGACGCGAGGGTTCATGTGGTTAGTTATTATTTTTATTCTGTAACTGTTTGGTATTTCACACAACACAGTATTTAATTTAGTTATTGGTTCAATTGCATTTTCTTAATATTTGTATTGTGTTTGTGTGCCACGTTAATTTCCTGGTTCTGTTGGGGGAGATCTGAAAGTGTATATGTTCTTGAAGAATAAAAAAGTACAAACCCCAAACATGAGGAAATTGTGCTTTAATAAAATGTATTAAAAAAATACGTGTACATCACAGCTGCTTTTATAATAATGGTGAATATTCTATTATGAAGAAAGTCACAAGTGTATACACAAACATGCACTAAGAGTGAAAATCACACTGCTGTCGGTTCCTTTCCGTCATTCGACAGATCTGATTGTAAAAGGTTCTTCAAGCGTTGTTTTTTCAGATCATCCTTTTTCCTGAAAAAGCAAGCATCCAATTCACCCATCATTTGATTTGCCAAGGAGATCAACTGAGAATAACTAGTTGATCAAATGCTATAATTAAGGCTACAATTAAGGATCAAGCACAGGTATATAAAGACAACTGAGGCATGATACAGTTAACTCATAAAGCCTCAACCCTGATTTATAGGGCTATTTCCTGCACGTGGAAACTCAATATGCTTGGATAGAACATTGTTGCTGTTGGGCAGACACCTTTATCTCCATATTTGATCATTTTTTCATAAAATGAATGCCCTATTTTTACTTTATATACGACAGTGTTCAGCAAAAGTAGTGAAAATAGCCGATCTATATGGCATACTCAGTGCGTGATGATGCCATGCATTGTGAGCTTCTAGGTCTTTTGATATTTGTTTTAAGATCTTGAAAACTTTCACCTACATGCTCAAAATAGGGACGCCAGGATGAAAGTGGTTAAGGTAGGGCAAGGGATATTTTTGTGTTCACATAAGTGTTAAATAGTTCTATATTATGATAGTACTCATTGCTACTGTATAGTGTGAGTGTTTGTTCAGTAACAAGAGTCTCCATATCTCTCTAGCCCTAGAATGTCTGTGATCTTACATACATTTTATGTATTCCAAATACACAGTCATAGATCGCTCTAACCGCCGCATCGTGAGCAGCACGATCTACGCTCTAAACTCCGTCTGTACTCACCCAATAATTAATTCCTAAGACTTGGAGTCAGATATTGTCCTCTAGTTTCATATCCATTTGAAAGTTCTGCCAAAAAACGTGTGTTTAGTCAAATATCTCCACTTTTCCACGAGCTGCACACGGACGACTTTCTGTACGGGCGAGGGGCCTGGAATGAGTGAAGGACCGAATTTATCTAAACTTCCTCTGATCACCACAAACGTCATCACAAATTGACACAGGGAAGCACAAACAAATGGGGCACACAATTGACAGGTGCGTTGTGATTGGTGAGGGGTAATGAATCACACCACCTGCCAATTGTGTGCCCCAAACATTTGTGCTTCCCAAAGGAAGTTTAGATATATTCAGTCCTGCACTCATTCCAGGCCCCTCGCCCGGGCAGAAAGTCATCCGTGTGCAGCTCGTGGAAAAGTGGAGATATTTGACTAAGCACACGTTTTCCGGCAGAACTGTCAAATGGATATGAAACTAGAGGACAATATCTGACTCCAAGTCTTAGGAATTAATTATTGGGTGAGCACAGACGGAGTTTAGAGCAGTTTTACGCGGCGTAGATCGTGCTGCTCACGACGCGGTGGTTAGAGCAATCTATGACTGTGTATTTGGAATACATGAAATGTATGTAAGATCACAGACATTCTAGGGCTACATGTCTCTCCAGCTCTTTATTAAACAGAAAATGCATTTTCAGGATGGGATACCAATTGTATCCAAACAGATACAGAAGTCATACAGGATACAGAATAAACAAGTGAAATTGGAAGATATGACACAAAGAAATGATGAGCAGACAAAATTAGAACTGGAGCGCTATAACATTTAAGCTGATAAAAGGGTACTCTCTCCTGATTGGCTGACAATTGGCAACCCACCTGAAATGTATTTTCTGTTTATTAAAGAGTTGGAGAGACGGGGAGACTCCTGTTACTCCTGTTACACTCTACAGCAATGAGTACTATCAGAATATAGACCTTTGACCTTTTAACAAAACACTTTTTGTTTTAACCAACAGATATCACTTACCCTACCTTTAACTCTGTCTGTGGGTTTTATAAATATTAGGACGATGCCAGTTGGGAACGTATTAACAAGAGATTGTGATTCTTTGGAACATGTTCTTTAATCATGGTATGGTATCATGGTCAGTACAGTATCATGATCAGTATGATGTCAGTATCATTGTTAGTCATAGTGATTATCATGTCAGTATCATTGTCAGTATCATGGTTAGTCATGGTTATTATCATGTCAGTATAATGGTTTTGGACCTTTCCACCTGATAGGAACAATTTGTATGTTTGTCCACATGTTACGAATGGGTTTCTTTACACCTACAGTGTAGCTGAGTGTTGAGAAAAATGTCTAACCTGCCAGGGAATTCGATGTCATCAATGGTCTCAGGGAGGGGGACTCCTCTAGTCTCAGGTAGCAACAAAACCAAACCCCCGGCTACCAAGGCTACAGTTCCTGTATGGAAACCCGACATGGAGGCCAAAGATGATGATACATTAGTGATTCACAAATAAGTTATGGAATCAGTTCAAAACATGAATTATAATACAACTAGGTAGATTGAACTAATGAACTAATGAATTGAATACCTCCTTCAAAACTATGAAATTGTCAAGATATGCCATTTCCACCTGAGCATTTACTGATGGATTTTTGACCTTGATTGTGACCTTGACATTTGAACCTTGACCCACCAAAGATGAGGAGTGGGAGCTCCAGCCAGACGGTAGCCAGTCTGTAGAGCATGAAGGGAGCAACGATCCCTCCCACATCACACAGAGTAGAGCACACAGACACTCCCAGGTTCCTGGATTAAAGAGAGTTGAGACGTTTCATTGGTTAACTTTAACTACAGCATTCTCTGTACACATGCTTGCATTTGGATAGACAATCTTCTCATGTCCTCAAACATGAACGAAAGCTTGAACGTAACAGTTTCAGGAACTAGTTTGTTCCTGTTCACGGCAATAGAACATTTGTACTCTGCACCCAGATTTACACGAAAGCAAACAGAGATGTTATGTTTCATTTTAGTCTAAGTAATGCCATTAAAATGTATACCACTCAAATATTAATGTCTTAGCATGGCACAAGGAGTGGACGTTTCCGTCCTCAGACCATCATCAACACTGAATGCAGGTTGCCCATGTTGGCTATAAGTAGGCAGTAGGCCTATTTGAGGTAACCAATGATAGAGAGGCTGATCGAAGGCACAGTCAATCAGCCCATTACCACTGTTGGGGCTCAAGGGCCTGCAGGGAAATTAACACCATAATACTCAACAACCCATACAGAAAACCAACATGGAATCAATCCAATATTGTCAAATCACTCTTAAAGAAGAGAAAATCGTATTTGTAAGTCGTCTACACAACTTTACAACTTACAAGAAGAATACATTGCAATAATATAACTTAGGAAGTATAGAAAAGGCCACAGTTTTTGGTGAAAAAAAAAATCTGCAGATCTGCTATTTTCAAATGGCCTACTTTTGAGGGGACACACATACATAGAACAAGCCTTTTCTAGAAGGCAGGCCCCTTCGGTGCCATTTCGTGAAGAAAAAAATAAGTATTGCAATAAATGAATAAGCAATTACCTCTGTACAGTATCGATGTACTGTAGTCATTTGTAATTGCCATGACTCATGACATATGAACTGTCCTGCTGTACGTCTCGATGAGAAAGATTTGTGTGTAATTATTGTCAGAGTCTAATGGTTTGAAAGATTCTAGATCTATGTATCTTTTTTGTTTTTACAGTAGATGATGTACTCACAACAGAACCAGGTCCCCCAACTCCTCCTGGAAGTCCAGGAAAACCAGATGAACCCTGTGAACACGCATAATTACAGCCAGTCACTCACATGGAGCACTTTAATGTAGAAACAAGACTATTATATGACATGCATATAGTTACTTTAATGTAGAAACAAGGCTATTATATGACATGCATATAGTTACTTTAATGTAGAAACAAGACTATTATATGACATGCATTATAGTTATCTGAGTGAAAACAAAGGGTCATCGTGGGCCATCTTGCATGCCATATGCTGTAGTCATTGAGAAATACAGAATATAAAGTTACATTAAAACGCTCATGGGTCGTATCCCAAACTGAAACAAAAGGACCACTGGTTTTCAACCACTTTAAGCTCCATTATTTATTCGGCATTTGAGCCACGGAACCGCCGTTTGATGAGATTTAGCCTCTCTAGCCTCGATCTCCAGGCTTTTATTGTTTAGTTTACCTAAAAAATAAAAGCCTGGCCCAACCATAGCCTGTACTGGGTATCAAGATATATTTAAAGAAGGTAGAGTCATCTACGTCATTTTCGCTATCATGCAATTCCAGTCGGCAGATTCGTCGCACCATGGGAGCCAGACTGCAGCCGTGAGTTCAGTGGAATGCATTGGAGTTAAGGAGAGCCCGGTGGATCAGCTCATGAACAAAATATATTTCTGAATGACTGAGACCTTTGTAAAGTAATTGCTTCTGGAAAATAAAAGAAGACATATCACGCATTGTTTTCTGCTGTGTTGCTTTTCGATGTGTCCACTGCATAAGTTTATTGAGCTATCTAAAGAGCACAAAGTAGGCGATACTGCCGAGACAGAAACCAGTGTTGCCATGTCCACTTATTATAAGCGACTTTGGGCTTATTTTTAAGTGAAGTTGCTTGTAAATATTGGTAGTTGCGGGTTGCGGTTTTATGGGCTTTTTTCTAAAGTGTAGTTGATTATTTGGACTTGGGCTTCACAATTTAAAAAATATTTTAACCAGTGGTTCTTAATTATGTTTATGTCATGGACCCTCAAATTAATATGTAGGCTATTTGTCCTAAACCCCCATCTGAAATGTTTTGTGCCAGGGAGCCCCGTACCAGATTTGTGTTGTTAGTGTTTCAAAAATCCTCAATATTTCACATTTTACTTCAAGATTATTTTTTAAATAGCAGATCTACAAGCTCACAGCGCGTTGTGAGCTTGTAGATCGGCTATTTTCAATGTATACAGTAAAGGTTTAAAGTGCTCATAATGGCCTAGTGCAAGTCTTCAACAGGGGTCCGCAACGCCTAGGGGGTCCACGAGGTACTGCAGGGGTCCGCGAAATTGTTGCTTGATTAGACAATAAAAATAAATTATATATAGATATATATACAAATATTTTATATATATATATATATATATATATGTTTTTAAATATCCATTTGTCTTCATATATTTAAAAAAAACATTTTCCACATTTATGTATTAAATAAATGATGATATCTATAAATGATTCTGTCCATTTTGAATAGCTTGTATCCATGATTATTGTGCAATTGACAGATTGTTGTTCTCGGTTAATAAGGTAAATGTACAGGGTAAATACCCTGTACATTTAATATAAAAGCACGAATATATTAATCTGTCTATTATTTTTAATAGCTTAATATTGATGCACAATAACATGTATGTTTATGAAACACAATTGTATACATAATTATACAATATATGGGGTCGAGGTAAGGTAGGGGGTCCCTGCTCCATCTCCCCATCAGTTTGGGAAAACGTTGAAGACCCCTGGCCCCGGTGCTTCTTTTGGGCTTGTTTTCCTAGACCTGGTTGCTTATTTCTCTCACACAATCTGGCAACACTGCCAGAGGCGATTTTTATACAGTCTATGGACGATACATGCCGCTGTTTAGATGCCTCAATAAAATTATACAGTGTGCTAAAAAAATCCGAATTGATTGGATAAAAACCTGTGATATGTCTTCTTTTATATTCCTGAACCGATTATCTGACAACAAAGGACACAATCGTTCAGAAATAGTGTTTGTTCACAAGCTGATCCAGATGGCTGCCATAGACTTCATAGTATTTCACCAAACTTCCTGTTCCAGTTTTGGCTCCCATGAGCATCAATGGCGTCTGCTATGCAAGCAATGGCGTCGGCCAGCCCCCTAGGCTGTCCCTTCCTTGTTTTCTAATTTCCTTGCTGGGTATGAGGAAGTGTTTCATTTCCCAACCAACCAGAGTGCAGTGGGCGTCGCTCGTAATGTTGTGTTAACGGGGCGGGGGTTGACGGACAGATCGGTGAACCAATGGGATGAGGCGCAGTCTCTCGCCGGCTCTATACACCCGCCCCTCTATACACGAAATCAGGAGCGTTGGGGCAGACTATAGCCTCTCAGACCCAAAACTTTGAATATTTTGTTATGGTTGGATAAGATTTTGGATAAGATTTTGTCCACAATTCCATCCATGCTGTGTTGATGTTTGTACCATGGGAGAGATAACAGGCAAACGTTGATCAAAATAACAATTACTAATTGTGTAGACTTCTTGGAAATTAAGTAATGCAGATGTTTAACAATAATTTAACTCCTAGAGAGAGTAAAATGAAACCAAATGGACCCGTAAGGGTCCATTTGGTTTCATTTTACGCTCTCAAGAGTTAAAGATCTATAAGGGTCCATTTGGTTACCAACTCTCCATCATTTAGCTGGGGATCACCTGGAACCCCCTCATCACCCCCTTGGCTGATTTAGAAGAAAGCATCGGACTGACCCTCTTAGATGAGGATATCCCACAAATTCAGTGTGGTAACATACTGTAACAAACGTACCGTGGCTCCCTGGGTTCCTCTGCCGCCCTTCAACCCTGTCACACCAACAGGCCCCTGGAAACACACACGCACGCACACACACACACGCACACGCACACGCACACACAGCGTATAAAGATTATAGTAGTTTCATGATGCTACTATAACCAGTGGTGGTAAAAGTATCAGTACTGCACTGTAGAAATACTCTGTTACAAGTCTACGTCCGTAATTCAAAATTTACTTACAAAAGAATTGGTATCAAAATGTACTTAAGGTACCAAAAGTAGAAGTACTCATTATGCAGAATCTCAGTAATAGACGATCTATAACTAGCCGATCTGCAAGCTCACAACGTGTCACATCACGACGCACTGTGAGCTTGTAGATCTGCTATTTTCAGCGAGCGACACCGTCCTACAACAGAGTTTAAGTTAAGCACTGTGTCATTGTCTCCGCCAGGCCGAAAGGCATGGCGATAGTATGTTTTCACCCCTGTCCGTCCGTCCGTCCGTCCGTCCGTGTGTCCGTCCGTGTGTCCGTCATTCTGTCATTTTGTGTACAGCTAATCTCTGGCACCGTTGGCTTGATCGCAGAGAAACTGTGCACACACACTCCCTGGATAACAGAGCAGAACCTCTGCCCCAAATTTTTCACATGGGCCTGTTATAGCGCCACCAGGAGGCCGCTTTTTGCAAAACACATTTTTGGACAGTACTCCTACAGATTTTGGCCAAAAATCCCCCAAATCGGTACACAGTTTCTCTATAGTCATTAAAAGAAACGGCTAATTTCAGATTTTTCATATTCCATCCTGATTGGCAAAATTGGCTTTCAAAGTTTGCAGGAGTACTCCGTTTCGAACAAAATGCCTCAAATCATGAACACAGCATGCAATTTCCGTGAAATTTTGCTCACACATTCCCATTAGGCCGAGGAAGAAATGCCATTTGAAAATGTTCAAATCAGCCTCATGGTGGCGCTGTAACAGGCCGATTCGTGTTTTTACCTATAACTGCACCGATCAGTGTAAAACTTTGTATGCACACTCTCTAGAGGCCAAGGAAAAACCTTTGCCCTGCATTTTTCACATTTGCCTTTTATAGCGCCACCAGGAGGCAGACTTATGTAAAAAAAATATATATATATATTAAGCCTTCAGATTTGATCCAAATTTCACGCAAATAGGTACACATTATCTCTATAGTCATGTGATCAAGACGGATCTGTTTGATTTTTCATATTCCATCCTGATTGGCTAACATTGACATTCATGTTTGCAGGAGTGGCCCGTTTTGAACAAAATGCCGCAAATCATGAACGCAGCGTCCGATTGTGGTGAAACTTTTAATGCACATTTGCACTACGTTGAGGAACAAATGCCACCCTTTTAACATTGGAATGTTATAGCGCCACCAGCAGGTCAAAATTAGCAAAACACATTTTTAGAACAAAATGCCTCAAATCATGCATGCAGTGTCCGATTGCCGTGCACAGCCTAGGAATAAATGGCACCCTTTTCACATTGGCCTATTATAGCGCCACCAGGAGGCCATAATAACCTACCTGACCTGGCGGAGACTTGTGCTCCGAGGATTTTTCTAGTTATATGTTGTTACCACTATAGAGCAACCAATGCAGATCATGTCAGGATACACAAATCTGATCTGCAAACAGTGTGGACAGTCTGTCCTATAAGATTTGCCTGCAGTCTGAACAAAGCCTATATAAACAGTGATCTTCAACAGGGGGTCCGGGACCCATAGGGCATTGGTTCTCAAAGTGGGGTCCGGGGACCCCCAGGGGTACTTGAGGGTGTTCCAGGGGGTACCCAGAATAATGTGTAAATATAGCATCAGAATAATTATGACCTTTTACAGCTCATAAAAATCTGTGCAAATCTTTGAATATATATTTTTTAAAGCGAACATTTGTAACTCAAATCTTTGCTTCTGGGGGGTCCCTGGAACAAATTATTTTTTGATGGGGGTCCGCGGCCAAATACATATAATTTTGGGGGTCCTTGGCATGAAAAAGTTTGAGAACCACTGCCCTAGGGGAGTTACTACAGGGGGGGTCGCCAAATCTTTGTGTGATAGGATAATTTTTTGACATCAACCACTTGAACCCTAGCATGACCTTCTGAGGAAAACTTTAGCCAACAATAGCAGATCTACAATGCCTCCGCTGCGAGATCTGCTATTTTTGGCAAAGAGGTTTGGTGTAGATGGAAAAAAGAGCAGACCAAGTACAGCGCCAAAGGTCAAGTTTACTAGGTATTGAAGGTTTAAGTGGTTAAATGTCTGAAAATACACATTAACAAAAAAAAACACAACACTGATGACAGTGCTGTCAAACAAGTCTACGAATCTATCTATGAAATCAATGAAAAAGTTTAATCTGCAACACAATTTTATACAATATGTAGTGGGGGGGGGCTGCTTCATCTCTCTCTCAGCAAAGGGGGTCCTTAGGCTGAAAAACGTTGAAGACCCCTTGTCTATAATGATATCTGAATGTACTGTACATGTATCTGTACTGGAATGGGCTATTGGGCTTTCTCATATACTTGTAATAAATCAGTAAATCACCACAGTAATCACCACAGTGCAATACACCTTCCAACCAAGAGGGTCGCAGGGAATTTGAGAAAAACAGCAAAGTTGCGCCGCTTAGTGGGCGCGCCGCGTGATGAGCATCCAGGGGTTCCACCACCAGCTGCAATTTTAAGGATGAACGTTACTGGATGAACCCTTCGTACCAGCACCTTACCAGCCATGGGCGCTGATGACGTGGGGGCACCGGGGCAAGAGCCCCCACACTCAAATGATATATAAAAAATAAATAAAAAAAAGCAGAGCTCTCTGAAGGTTCAAATGGTGGCCGCGATGGCCGGCCGCGAGAGAGACGCATTCAACGAGCCGGCCGTTAACACCTATAGAACAATAGCGCAGGAATGTAGGAATGTAAAAACCCCACCCACTGGCACCCAGCACCTCAGCCCTTGTAAACCTGCTCTGTAGAGTTTGACAACGCGTCGCAAATCTGCTATTTTCAAATTGCCAAAGTATATATACTGTATAAGTGGTTTTGTAATAATAATCAAAATCTACAAAGTAACTATAGTAAATAAAGTTATCAAATAATTGTAGTGGAGTAAAAGTACAATATTTGTCTATATGTAGTGGAGTAGAAGTAACTATAGGCTACTACTAAAATAAGTACTTTTATTTAAGTAAAACATTTGAGGATGGGACACACTGAAGGATGGGTAGAGTGTTGTTAATGTTGTTTTATGGTCATTTAATGAATTAATTAAAGGGCAAGACCACTTTGGTAGAGGTTTGGGTTGTGTAGTTACCTCGCCATGATGTAACTCCAAAGGTGGTCAAGAAAAAAAAAAGAACTGCTGCATTGATTAGAAATTGATAATTCAAAATATGCTCCCCATTGACTTAGCATGTAAACGAATGTAAACAAAGTCGATTCAGACAATATAGAACATCACCAAACCCAGTACTGTGTTTTTTTTAAATAAAAATGTTAACTTACTGTTGATTTAGCTATTTTAATTAGAAAGAAAACCTGGACTGGATCAGCAGATCCGGATCCGGATCTTCAAATAGTAAAATCATCAGGAAGTTGACATTTTTATAAAAAAAATAAACAGTACTGGGTTTGGTGATGTTCTATATTATTTGAATCAGCTTAGTTTGTGTTCGTTTATGGGCTAAAAGAGTGACTTTGAGAGCTGTTTCAGTGTACAATGTAAGTCAATGGGGAGCATATTTTTAATTATCAATTTCTAATTAATGGAGCAATTATTTCTCATTTCTTGTTAGTGTAACTAACTAACTTGTTAGTTACATCATGGCAAGGTAACTACACAACCCAGGGACGCCGACTTTTGTGCGCGACCATGGGGGCTGAACTTGACCTAGACCAGCCAATAGTACAGTGGTGCGATTTTACAAGTGCTTTTTATGACACACTACTCACTTTCAGCATGTTTCAACATTTCAGCACCATATCAACAAAGTAGCCTATAGGCCTAATTAATTAATGGCATTGCACCGACATTATGCAAGAAGACATTTATTGATGATCTCACAAAAGTTAACGTGCTACAAGCACTAGCAGAACGCTTATAACATTGTAGAGGTTTTTTATATAATTTAGCTAATTATATCTTTTTGTCTATTTTAATTGTGGAGGATCCTTCTCGCTCCCTCTCTCTGTCTCTCTTGTTGACTGTGCTGTGCCTTCGGTGCTGCTTTGCCCTATACATTTGCATGCCTATAAGCGTGCCCCACCAATGAAATGGGTGCAAATGGAAGCCCCATCACCCCAATGAGGGACAGGTTTGTCAGCCAGGCCAGCCCAGGTGCTGTTGTTTCATTTTTGTTTCTATTAATTTTAAAGTTTTATATAAAAGCCCTTTACATATACCACACATAAGTAGGCTATACTTAAAATAATCAGACAACTTGTCTTAAAATCAGTTAAAAATAATGGCAGTAAAATGGGATTTATCAGCCAGTGGTTTTCAACCTTTTTCATGCCAAGGACCCCTACATTGCTGCTTACTATACTTAAAGGCTATACTTAAAATAATCACACAACTTGTTTTTACTTGAATTACTTTATTTATAGCATGAAAATTAAAACCACCTTAAACAGTTTAATTATTTTAGAGATTTGAGCTAAAGGTAAAGGGGGTAAAATAAACTTTACAGTAATTGCAATCAAACTAAAAAAAAAAACACCTTAAACAGTTTAATTATTTTATAGATTTGAGCTGCACTCATGTTATGAAAGGTGCTATTTTCGTTTCATTTTAGTTATACTGTACAGTAAAATCAATCAAACTAAAAGAATTCAAAGAAACAAGAAGAATCAGGTTTAATTGTCACATTAGGACGGTTTACACATCAAACTACAGAGCAGGTTTACAAGGGCTGGGTGAGGTTGTTACATTCCTACATTCCTGCGCTATTGTTCTATAGGTGTTAACGGCCGGCTCGTTGAATGCGTCTCTCTCGCGGCCGGCCGTCGCGGGCAACATTTGAATTTGAATGGAATTAAATTGGACACACTGAAATGATGAGGGGGCTCATCATTTCACTGTGGGGGCTCTAGCCCCGGTGCCCCCACGTCATCGGCGCCCCTGACTTCAGCCCTATATACATTTCAGCCATTTGAAAATAGCAGATCTAAGTGATGCAAGGCATTGTGAGCTTGTAGATCTGCTATTGTTTATAGATTTATAGATTTAGTATAAGATTTTTATACATTTGTAAACTGAAATGGGATATTCTGCACCATGTAGCTATTTTCTACTTTTGGTAGCCTACTTTAACCTACATTTTGATACCAATACTTTTGTACTTTTACTCAAGTACATTTTGTATTCCGGACGTTTTCTTGTAACAGAATATTTCTACATCGCAGTATTGATACTTTTACTTAAGTCCAAAAATATAGTACTTTTCCCACCATTAATATGATTGGTTAATGCTACGTCGCAACGCGATGGCCGACGCTCCATATCGCCCCAAATGAGGACAGTTTTTTCGCGCGACGTCGCCGTCAGAACGCTCGCTCGCTGGCAGTGCGGATGAGGTGTAACGATGTGACGCAGTGTGAGCTTGTATAGATCTGCTATTTTCCAAAAAATCTTGAGGGGAAAAAAGTGCAAAATGTGGAATATTTTTTTAACATTTTAACAACACATTTTTGGTAGGGTCTCCCTGGCAAATATGTTGGCGCGCAGTGCACAGATGAGGGTCCGTGGAAAAGTACATGAACATGTTTGAGAACCACTGGTTTAAATGTGACCAGATGGACACTAATAATACTTTTGAATAACTCAACGTGACTACGCCACTCTTTCAGGGGAGAGACCCTGAACAACCTATGCATTTACTCTGTTACTGTTGTGACTAAATAATATCCCCACACAAGTTAGACAAGACTGACAGAGGCTTTCGTGTGTACAATCATTCGAACATTTTATTAAATAGCAGCAGGGGTAGAATCCAAAGGACACTATGTGTCTGTACCATCACGCTCATTGACCGGGGGGCAATAACACTTTAATAATGATAACACGCACACTGATAAAACTGTAGAATGATCAACACTGCAAATAGTTAAACACTGCGACTTAAATGCGCACACACCAACTAATGAAAATAGAACACTGGTTAAAACACTGCACTCTTACAAAAGGGGGGAAAGGGGCAAGCACGGTCATCAATGTGAAAGGTACGATCAATGAGGAATCTTTATAAACTGCACACAAGGAGGCACTTGAGCATAACTAATAAAATAAACTAAATGGAGAAAAAGAGCAGCGGCTGCCTGCTGACCACAATCCTGTGTGTCACCAGTTCAGCCTACAATAATACAAAAACACTAATTAATCACTGAGCACCATCATCATTACACAATACATACAATATACTGGCAAGCCCATCTTCCTACCTATAGGCCCTATAGGCACCTGTGCACCCAACGGCAGGAGCATGGGCTGACCAGGGTCTGGTTCGATCTGGCACTCTACAATATAATGCAGAAAATCATATTATTTAAACATACAAAACAGTGTAGGTTTAGTCATAAACAACCATGCTGGGTGAATGCAATAAACTCTATTATGTACATGAGCCTCTAGGTCAAACACCATGAACATATAAGTTAACTCCTACCTCAGACTCTGTTAATACACATAATGTGTGGTTTCTGGCTCCCACACAAGTCTGCTGACTGCTGCACAGCACCAGAGATTCTAGGAGTGCAGTAATCATTCAGTAAGTAATGGTTTCAATAAGTACAAAAACAACTCATAAAACAAACAAATGAAGCATAACCCGAAATGCATTTTGTAACATACCTCTGTGGTAAAGTTTGGATGCACGGTGCTGGCCACCGGTGAGACGCTAACTCAGAGCAACACACACGACGTGCGAGAACAAACGCGACTCTCTCTGCTCTCACGAGAGCTCCCCTTACCATATATAGGCTGTTCCTGCCACCTGCTCTGAGCTCCCAGGTCCTAAGGTCCTACCCCTCACATAAACAACAATCAAAACATTTGGAAACGAGCCCAAATATCAACTACATTTTAGAAACCAGCCGCTTATAATAAGCAGACATGGCAACACTGGCCAATGTGCTGTATGTGTTTGTTGATGTTGTTGTAGTGAGAACTGGGAGGGGAAAGTTACAATGTAGACCACGCCCCCACGCAGCCTCCTCCCCACAAGGAAGAGCAGTGCCACAAAGCATTGTGGTCATTGTAGTAATGCAGCCAAACCCCAGTCATCCAGTCAAAGTCAAGACTTCTATATTTTTCGGGCCATAGGGTGCAAATTTGAAATTTTGCTACTGTTATCTACTATATTATAATAGATAATTAATATATATATTATTAACATTGAGTGACTGCAAGTTCTTCCAGGGGTGTAATGCTCCTTTAAGTGTGTTTTTGATTTATTGGAAATTATTAGATTTTTTTTATTTAATTCATGAAATACTTTTGAAAAATGTTGGAATAGCTTTTAATTGATGAAAAGTTGTAATTTGTCTATATTTTTAAACGTTTGTGCAACAAAACAAACACACAACGGCCTCTCAGGGCCTGTGATGTGAACGGCCAGACCCCTGTGATGATGAGCGTCTAAGTAAGGGGTCCCCACCTGCCCCCCCGTTGTCCCCCCTGGGGGGGGGGGCAAGTGGTCCGGCACCCTCCAGGAGGAAGGTGGTGGCAGAGGGGGAGGTCTCCTGGGAAAGGGCACCGGCGCCTTCCTGCCCCATTTGGCGCAGGGTCTGGCACCACCTTCCTGAGGGTGTCCAGCCTCCTCGGGGGGATCAGGGAGCGTTCTGTGTGAGGATGGAGAGGATGAGTTAGAGCAGTTGGTTCTCACACCTTTTTGTCTCAAGACCCAAAAGAGAAATGAGACGTTTGTTCCGAGACCCGGAAATAGCAGTTCTACAAGCAGATCTACATCTTCTGTAGATCTGCTATTTTCACTACTTCTTACCACTTACCACTTAAACCCCAGCATCCCTATTGTGGTGAAAGCTTTCGCTGAAAATAGTAGATTGACAAGCTCACAACGCGACACAGCGCGTCGCTTTGTGAGCTTGTAGATCTGCTATTTTCAGCGAAAGCTTTCCCCACAATAACAGAAAACAGAAAAGATACGAGTATTGAGCCCTGAGGGACTCCGGTTACCAATAGGCCCAGTGGCGCG
Organism: Gymnoscopelus braueri; assembly: GCF_963280865.1. NCBI lineage: Eukaryota > Metazoa > Chordata > Actinopteri > Myctophiformes > Myctophidae > Gymnoscopelus > Gymnoscopelus braueri. The sequence continues at coordinate 19,702,681 of NC_137616.1, forward strand.
GGAAGGGGGGGGGCTATGGGGGCTGCAGCCCCCCTGGTGATGGGAGCAGCCCCCCTGGTGATGGGAAGAAAAAAAAAAAAAAAAAAAAAAAAGGTTTTATTTTATTTTATTTTTTATAATATATATATATTTTATGGATCATAGCAGTCTGTTACGGTCATGGATGAACTTCAACCTGGTGTTTACACTGTCTTTCTGCCTTTTTGTGTGGGGAAAAACACAGAAAACCCCCAAAAAATCACAAAAAAAATCGCGCGCCCGCGCGAAAGTCCCCCCCGACGCACAGCCCCCCTAGGTATTAAGGACTTCCCGCGCGCCTGAATAGGCCTATAAGTGTTTTTTTGATTTATTGAACATTTTTGTATTTCTTTTAATTTAATTCATGAAATACTTTTGAAAAATGTTGGAATAGTTTTTAATTGATGAAAATGATTGTATTTGTCTATTTGTATACGTAGGAAACAAAACAAACAGGGGATATTTACTCACGACCCAGAAAAACTGGTCCACGACCCAAACATGGGTCCCGACCCACTGTTTGGGAAACATTGAGTATAGGGGTTACTTGAATTGTACTGTGATGCATAACACAACATTTTACAAAGTAAAACACAGAAAGGAGAAGGAAAATGTCCCTTTTGTGCTCAAGCTCTAGCAGTTGTAGAGTTAGAATAAACTAGGGAAGAGTAAATAAATAAGCAAGAAACTGTAGAACAAGTCTAATAACAGGGAGGCACAGTCAAATCAAATACATAAGGGGCATGATTGTCAAATAGCAACACTGAGCTGTTCATTTGGTCTTTCCCCCTTGACTCAGTTGATGCGTTCTTCTAAATGAATCACACTATGCATAAATAAAAGGAAAGATTGAGCAGAAATGTAGCTGTGTTAAAGGGATAGTTCACCCCCCCCCCCCCCCCCTATCGATTAGTCACCCCATGGAGACTTGAATTCATGGATGTTTTGCATTTTGTCGCATTCCTAAGCCAATAATTTGATGACCAGAGGACCGGTAGGCAGCGGTTCAGGTAGAAGACACAAAGGAGACTCTTTGTGTCTCCTACCGGAGCAGCTGCCGGTCATCAAATTATTGGCTTCCAAAAAATCTATGAATTCAAGTCTTCATGGGGTGACTAATCGATAGGAAAAAAGGCATTTTGGGGGTGAACTATCCCTTTAATCGGGTTCAGTATAAGACCTTTCTAAGGAATCAGGTCATGTCTTAATCTGGGTACTTACTGAATCGTGTTAATTTAGTAAATTATTTTGTGTTGTGTCTCACCTGCACCTATTCGTTATCACTTTGACTCCCATTGCCACGAAGCCTTGTCATTTATGTACATGTGTGAACAAGAAAAACAAGACCAAACTCACCATGAGAGGATCTTCTGCGAGGGAAGGCAGACTCCAGATCTCCACCAGGCTGAAGAGAGTAGTACTTCTGAGATCTGCTGGATGCCATCTGGGGATCAAAAAAGGTCTAAGGTCAAACTCACAATTTTTAAGCTATGCATCTGGTTTATCTATAACCAGAGTTGGGGGGCCCTTGGATTTGGAGATGAGACCCACTGATATTCTGAAATGGCTACACCAACACCAATAACTGTATAATCAACGAGTCAATATTTCTCACCCTAAACAGTAAAAAATTTCAATCAACTTTTCTGTGACCCGGCCAAGTCACAGAAGTCTCATCTCCCTGGCCCCAACTTGTCTCATTTACCTCCTGGGGGGGGGTTCCAGGGAGGAGGCTTCTCCTGAAACTGGGGTGTTGCTGAATCAGGATCTCCCTGGCTTTACTGTTGTCGGGCAGGTTGTGTCTGGTGCTGTAAGCAATCGTCTGGGGATTTGTTTTGAATAACACGGACAATGAGGTCAGAGAGAAAAATTGAAAGTAACATAAAAAAAACCATTGCATTTACTTTAACATAATGAAGGTACAAGGTGTTTATTGTCGCATGCACGCACATACAGCTGGTAGCAACATTGTAGGCAGCAGTGGTGGAAAGTTTGTAGATATAAATTATTACATTATAAAATATACATTAACCACTTTAGGCCATTTGAAAAAAACTGATCTACAAGCTCATAAATCAGACTCACCTTCTGACGGATGTTGTACATGTTATTGTCCAGGACGTTGTGCATCTTCCTTATGTCCCCTGCCATGAACGTCTTCTTGGGTCTTGCGAAGTCCTTTTTCTCATCGCTGGCAGGAGAGAGAGGAGGTATCAGTAATGGCCAAGTTCAATAGCCTGTTAAAAACGGTGTCCCTTTGAGCAAGGCACTGACATCTGAAATCTTGAAAGTGTTCCCTGTTCAACTATTCTAAAGTCATTAGGGACACTAGCATAATCGTATCTGTCGGGTGGAAATTTATTTTTCCACCCGACATTTATTTTAAATTTATTTTCAGGATTCAAATTCAAAAGTATAAAAAACAGCAGTAGGAGATGAGACCCACTGATATTCTGAAATGGCTACACCAACACCAACACCAATAACTGTATAATCAACGAGCCAATATTTCTCTTGAAATCTCACCCTAAACAGTAAAAGGTTGCATCAACTTTTCTGTAGCCTGAGGCTACGAGCTCAAACCATGGTCTTGAAGGGCGGACCCAAACACAGCCGCCTGGATTTGTGCGTGGCTTCCTATTGCTTCACCAATCTATGTCCCCGCCTCCCCTCCCCTCCCCCCCTCGGCCTGTGCACGGAGCACGCTGACGTCACCAAATTTAGAGCGACGCCCCTCTGCACTCTGATTGGTTAGGAGATAACAAGGTCCAAGACCATCGTTCCTGCATCGCTCCCCCAGGCTTTTTTTCTTTTGTAACAAAAAAAAAAGCCTGGGTTTCCGAGGCTAACTTTTCTGTGAACCGGCCAAGTCACAGAAGTCTCATCTCCCTGGCCCCAACTTCTTCACATCTTGCATCATAAAAAAATAAGTTTAAATATTATACATAGTTTAATAATAAAAAAAGGGAGGGGAAAAAAAGGGGAAATAAAGAAAGTATGAATTAAGCAGGTGAAGAAAACTTAATATAAATTGATAATTGGCTGAAATCGATAACATGTACTGTACATGTACGAACCTGCAATAAAGTATAAAAAAACGTTTTTATACAAGCTCAAAACGCGTCGCTTCGTGCCGCGTTTCAAGCTTGTAGATATGCTATTTTTTAAACCTTTGTGTGACGCTGTTGGCTGTAATATAATCAAGTAGGGCATTAATTAAAAAACTAAACAAAACAACAAAAAAATATATATATATGGAGAGAAGAGGTTTCTTCCCGACAACAACAGCGATGTTAAATGTAAATGTTAAAGAGTGGCACAATGGACCCTTCGCTAAGCCCCACCCACTCCACTCTGTGACTGGTGGTGCGAAGTTAGTCACACCCAGGCCTGGCAGCGCCTGGCAACTCTGCTTCTCACCCATTGACTTGCATGTTAAATGATGGCTTTTCCCCTTAAAAATAATCGATCATTTCAGGAGCAAGAGCTTCAAAATCTCTTCTAAATGTAGTCAACACGGCCTGCAGTAGGCTATGCACTGGACAAATGTGCATGACATTATTTCAATAAACTAAAAACATGGGAAATGTTAGAGGGAGTAATAGCCATGGATACACGACGGTCGACTGTCACGACCGTCATGGATGAACTACAACCTGGTGTTTTCACTTTCTCCATTTATGGCCCGTACATCTACATAAACGTTCATATTTCAAATATAAAGTGCTTATCCAATGGCCACGGATGTTACATTTATGTAAGGGCTCTCAGAAGTACCCGTATCATCCGTATTGTTCAATAAAAAGCATTTTAATCTGATCGGTGGCCATTTTCTCCATATGCTTTCAACTGAGCGACCCTATCGGTTGGTAGGTGTATTGCACTCTGATAAATTATGAGAAAATGGCCACTGATCAGATTAAAATGCTTTTTATTGAACAATACAGAATATACGGGTACTTTTGAGAGTCCCGTGCATAATTGTAACATCCGTGGCCATGGGGTAAGCACTTTATATTTGAAATCTGAACGTTTATATAGATGTACGGACCGTAAATGGAGAAAGTGCAAACACCAGGCTGAAGTTCATCCATGACTGTAACAGGAGTTTTCATGTACCGCAGGGTAAGACTGCAGTAGCAGTTAATAAATAGACGAACAAATGAATTAATATACTTTAACGTGCGGAATCCGAAACAGGCAGCGCTGTGATTCTGAATTTTGTTACGATTACGGTGATTAGTAGCCTATTATTGACACCACCTGGGCGAGTGAGTCGTGTAACTTTCCTGACGTTAAGCTGTGTATGTGTTCAACACAACACAGCCATGCAGCCTGGCAGTTTAAGTGCAGATTTCAGCTTGGGAAAAGCAGCCTCCAACGGGTTTGGGTACGTGGTTCATAGTCACCATTGCGTTATCGTGGTATTCCTATTCTTGCTATTATGTTGCAAATGATTGTGTGTGTGTGTGGGCGAAATAACATTGACAGCTATGGCAGGTGACGAAAGCTTGCCAGACCTATGCCAGGCTAACAACGGTTGCTAAGCTGGTATTGGACAATCGCTTTTGGGGTGGGGTTTAGCGAAGGGTCCATTAAATGACTTGCAGACAGGTGTACTTACTTCAGTGAGACAACAGAGGGCGCCGCGCTGAGATCTATGGCCTTCTGCAGCTCCAGCTTCTTGTAGAGAGACACGATGCTGGACTCTGACTTCCTGTCCCGGATCAGGATGAACCTCAGCACGTTGTCAATGAACTTCTTAAACCTGACAGAGAGAGAGAGAGAGAGAGAGAGAGAGAGAGAGAGAGAGAGAGAGAGAGAGAGAGAGAGAGAGAGAGACAGAGAGAGACAGAGACAGCAGTGTTGCAAATTTTGTTTTAGTTTTAGTCACATTTTTAATCCATTTAGTTTTAGTCATATTTTAGTCATCTGAAATGTTTTAGTTTTTGTCTAGTTTTGTCAAGCTCACAACACGATGCGTTGTGAGCTTAGATCTGACAGACAGACAGACAGACAGACAGACAGACAGACAGACAGACAGACAGACAGACAGACAGACAGACAGACAGACAGACAGACAGACAGACAGACAGACAGACAGACAGACAGACAGAGAACATAAGAGAAAGTTTGCGTTTGTCCATGCGTGTTTATTCCAAAAGAAAAGTTATGCCTCTGTTAATCTTGTAATCATTTCAGCTGTTTAACAAATTAAAACCGGGAAAGTATCTGTGTCATTTTAGATTTTAGCGTTGGCTATTCAAAAATAGCAGAACAAGTTTGATAATAACAGATAACATATAGAGTGTAAAGTGTTTACTTGTCTTTCCAGTAGTGATGACTCCACTGTCCACACAGGTCCTCAATGCCAGATATGGTGTGTTCTATCAGCTACACACACACACACACACACACACACACACACACACACACACACACACACACACACACACACACACACACACACACACACACACACACACACACACACACACACACACACACACACACACACACACAGGGGTCAACTTTGGACAGAGACATAGAGATGAGTGAATGAGAAGCAGAAAACAAAGTGAACTGTACACACCCTGTTGTGAATCACCATGTTGATGGATCTCATTTCCTTGTTGGTCCTTCGTAGGTTCATGTACTCGATGATAGGACGAAGACTGATACCCTGTAACATAACAGATCAATATCGAATGGAGTAGTTTACCCCAAAAAATATTTATTTTCTATCAATTTCACACCCCCTGAAGCATTGAATTCATGGAGATCTTTTTTGTTTTTGTCGCATTCCTGCCAATAATTTGATGACCGGTGGAAAGATGCTAATGTATCCAGTAGGAGACTCAAAGTAGACTCTTTGAGTCTCCGCTGGTCATCAGATTATTGTCTCAGGAATGCGACAAAAACAAAAAAATCTCCATGAATTCAATGCTTCATGGGGTGTGTGTAATTGATAGAAAAAAGAAATTGGGTGAACTTGTAGATCAATGAACTTGTAGATCAGCTATTTTTGAGCGACACTGTCGAACGACAACGTTTAAAATAGGGCATTCATTTATGAAAACACGCGTAAACACAAACTGCGGCTATTCAAGAATATAGCAAATTCAAGAATAGCCGCTCTTCAAGCTCACAACGGTGCAATGTGTTGTGAGCTTGTAGATCGACTATTTTTTTAAACATCTGAAAAATCTTGAAAAATTCTGAATATTTTTTTTAAAAGATTTTAAACTAATCTTCTCTTATGGGAGTCCCTGGCACAACATATTTTCAGATCGGGGGATTACGGCCATATACATATACATTTGGGGGTCCTTGATATCAGTGGTGTAAAGTAACTAAGTACATTTACTCAAGTACTGTACTTAAGTACAATATTTAGTTACTTTTACTTTACTGGAGTATTTCCAATTGTCTATACTTTTACATTAACCACTTAAGCCCTATTCTATACCTAGGCTATTTGAAAATAGCCGATCTACAAGCTATTTTCAAACATTTTAGTACTTTTACTTTTGGTACTTTAAGTACATTTTGATACCAATACTTTTGCACTTACACTCAAGTAAATTTTGAATTCCGGCCTTTTACTTGTAACAGAGTATTTCTACATTGCAGTATCGATACTTTTACTTAAGTAAAACATTTGGGTATTTTTTCCACCACTGCTTGATATGATGAAACCTGGCCGTATGCGGTGATACCTGTATGAAGTTGGTGAAGATGATGAGGGCGATGGAGGCGGTGACAAACAGCTCTCTCCTGTTGATGTTGCCGGGCAGGGCGAAGGCCAGGGCGAAGCAGATGGCCCCTCGCAGGCCACCGTAGGCCAGGCCAAACTGGTCCTTGTAGGTGAAAGAGATGGTTTTGAACCGGTTGATGATCTGGGTCAGCACCAGAACTCCTGGAGGAGGGCAGGGGAGACGAGAGGGTTTAGAGGAATCAACAGTTATTGTCACATCACAGGTTTACGTGTAAAGATCAGTGGTGGAAAGTAACTAAAGTGCATAGACTCAAGTACTGTACTTAAGTACAATTTTGAGGTATTTGTACTTTACTTGAGTATTTCCAATTTCCAATGCTTTTACTTCTACTCCACTACATCCCAGAGTACTTGTTACTAATTGTAGTGGAGTACTTTTACTCCACTGAGAACCACTGATTACAGCAACATAAGTTTTTTCAAAAAACTGTTAAGATTTAGAAGACATTTGTAGAATCCCCATGAAGCAAAGATTTGAGTTACAAATGTTCGCTTTGAAAACAAATATATATATATGTAAGATTTGCACACATTTTCAAGATTTTTCAAAAATAGCAGATCTACAAGCTACGAGCTTGTAGATCTGCTATTTTTGAATAGCGAAATAAATCTTAAAATGACACAGATTCCCGGTCTTAATGGGTTAAGCTAATCATTTGGGGACCTCCCCCCCCTCCTCCTCACCCAGGAACCTCCAGACGAAGGCGAACAGCAGCGTGAACAGGATGTAGGCCCAGTTCCACTCGTGCTCCGTGGTGACGGTGACCACACCCAGGAAGAAGAAGACCAGCGTCTCGGAGATGGAGGCCAGCATCTTGACCATTTGGCGGATGATGGTGCAGGACTGCTGGGCCACGTTCTCCTCCACGTAGTACTTCATGGTGAGGGCACAGACCACGATGCTGCAGGAGGAGGAGGGACCAGGAGGGACCAGGAGGAGGCAGGAGGGTCACATTTTTTACTTAAGTAAAGTATCAATACTGCAACGTAGAAACACTCTGTTACAAGTAAAAGTCAGATAATCCAAATTTACTTGAGTAAAAGTACAAAAGTATTGGAATCAAAATATACTTTAAGTACCAAAAGTAAAAGTACTCGAGTCGTTACGCAGAATCACCCATTTCACCAGTTTTAAAAATGTCAACAATCTTTTGAAAATAGCAGATCTAAACTAGAAAATATTGTGGGGAGTTGGGGGGGGGGGGGGGGGGTATGGGGTGTGGGGGGTTGTGTGGGGTTATGTTGACCAATACACACCATTAGTTAAATTGTAGCTTTAAATTTACAAAATTATTGCCATTAGAATTTCAACCATTTACACACACATTCATACACCGATGGCAGAGGAAACCATGCAAAGCACCTGCTCATCGGGAGCAATTAGGGGTTCAGCGTCTTGCTCAAGGACACTTCGACACTAATTCTGGGGGAGCCCTGGATCGAACTGGGAACCTCGCAGTTGCCATCCATCCACTCTAATGGCTACTCTACCCCTGAGCCACTGCCGCCCCCTGTACTCAAACTTTCCAAAAACTGTCAAGGTTTATCTGACAATAGCAGATCTACAAGCTCCCAATGCATAGCATTGTAGATCGGCTTTTTTCGAATAGTCAAAGTATGACAGAGGGATGTATGTCATGTGGTGTGGGAGGTGGGGTGGTGGTGGTGGAGTATGGGGGGGTGGGAGTTTTGGAGCTTGCAGTGTATAAACGTTTTAGCATTTGAGTACCAAAGTAAAATACTCAACTTTTCAGAAAATAGCAGATCTACAAGCTCATAACACTCACATTGTAGATCGGCTGTGTGGTTACTGTAGGTTTTGTATTGTGTATATCTGTCATATACTGTAATTGTAGTGGAGTAGAAGTAACAACAATGGAAAGTAAAGTAAAAGTACCTCAAAATTGTACTGTGCATTGTAAGCACTTGCATAGTACTTGAGTAAATGTACTTTGTTACTTTGCAGCACCACTGAGCAGCCAATGACTGACAGGCTAGCTGTCACCAGGTGTACTGATTGCTAGAGTGTAAAGGGACATGGGTTGATATTAATGGTCTTAACTAAAAATGTATACATCACACAGCTTAGCTTCTTTGGATTAAATTGGAGAGCAGACCTGTGCGCACTTGGTGATGTAAAAAGATATCTGTAGTGTAAAAATTGCAGCCACAGTGACTTAACGAAAACATGGGCCATTCCTCCTATCTCCTTCTCTCTCCCTTCTAGCAAACACCATTAGTGTGTATTGGAAAAGCTGAAAAGACTGTGAGATCCACATGTGCTTTAAAGTGGGATAGCTTCAAAAGTATAAAAGTGATCAAAAAGTTAAACACAGCAATGGAAGTCATAATGTACCTCAACCTTTTAAAGTTGGAGTCTGTAAGCTAAAGCATGCTGAAGTAACATGATTTTAAACAAGTGAAAGAGAATGGGGTTTTCAAATAACTATTGACTTTCCCATAGACTTTTAGGGGTGTAAATATTTCAAAAACTACAAATCATTTCAAAAAGATAAGACACACGTGTCCACAGTAAGCTGGATTATTTTTACAGTTTGAATGGAGTTTCTAAGTGAAAGTATGTAGGAGTAGTTAGGTGCCAAACTTTTGGGAGAGAATAAAGAAATAATGTAGAACATCAATAGTGTGCTCGCTGCTACTGCATGCAGCGAGCCCACAATTATATTTGAAAATAGCCGATCTACAAGCTTATCGTTGTCGTGATGTGAAGAATTTGGAATATGTTTTCAATTCTTTTAACAACACAAATGCTGTATGGGGGATTCTTATTATAAGCGAGTTTGGGCTTGTTTTTCTGTAAAACGCTTGTAAATATTGGTGCAGTAGTATTTTAGGCTTGTTTCTAAAGTGTAGTTACTTGTTGTCTCCGCCAGGCCGTAAGGCATGGCGAGAGAGTATGTTTTACCCCCTGTCCGTCCGTCCGTGTGTGTGTCCGTGTGTCCGTGTGTCCGTCCGTCCGTCCGTCCGTCTGTCACCAGCTAATCTCTGGCACCGTTGGCCCGGTCGCTGCGAAACTGTGCACACACACTCCCTGGATGCCAATTCAGAACATTTGCCCCCATTTTTCACATGGGCCTGTTATAGCGCCACCAGGAGGCCGATATGTGCAAAACCAATTTCTTTATATTACTCCTACAGATTTTATCCAAAGGTCATGCAAATCTTCAGAGAGATTAGGTGTCCAGGGAGACCTGTTGACATAGCCCTCTCCATGGATGACTCAGCTTGTCAGGCCTTTATTAGTTTCTAATCCCCGTCTTATGGGGATCCACAGACTTTAGTAGTTCCCTGTCTGAATACCGGTATGCATTTTAATTAACAAGTTAAATTAACAATCAGGATTTTACTGAGCAGGAACTATTTATATTTTTCTCTTTACTTTCAGTTGTAGACAAGTACAAAGTCATTCATCTTTGAAGACTGCATTTAGGAAAATAAAGTGTTACGGATGGATCAGTATAATTGAATAATAGTTATTATTATTTCAATGGATTTCTTTTTAGATATGGAGACGTGCATACATTCTCATTTTCTAATATTTTTCAGATGGGCATCACATAGTTTTTCTTGACTCTTATTGTTTTGGTGCATTTTGGTTCCAGAGTTGGGGTTAATGATTTGACAGCTGAATTAAGCATATTTCTTTTACTGTAAACAAGTTTGACCAGCATTATTGTGGCATCTCAAGATTTTGACATTCTGCATTTTATGCTACTACTGCCTATGGATGTCCATTGGTCCAAAGTTTTAAATAATAAATACCACAATGAAATAAATAAGAAACACAATGAAATAAAACAATGAAATACGTTGTATGTTAATTTCTTATTTATTGTCTCTTATTGTCTCAGAGAGTATGTTTTACCCCCTGTCCGTCCGTCCGTGTGTGTGTGTGTGTGTGTGTGTGTGTGTGTGTGTGTGTGTGTGTGTGTGTGTGTGTGTGTGTGTGTGTGTGTGTGTGTGTGTGTGTCCGTCTGTCACCAGCTAAACTCCGGCACCGTTGGCCCGGTCGCTCCGAAACTGTGCACACACACTCCCTGGATGCCAATTCAGAACCTCTGCCTTTCACATGGGCCTGTTATAGCGCCACCAGGAGGCCGATTTGTGCAAAACCCATTTTTTTATATTACTCCTACAAATGTTATCCAAATGTCATGCAAATCAGTACACAGTATCACTATAGTCATGTGATCAACACAGATCTGTCCGATTTCCCATATTCCATCCTCATTGCCTATAAGGTTGGCTTCCAAAGTTTGCAGGATTGGTCCGTTTTGAACAAAAAGCCTCAAAGTATACACACAGCTTGCGATTTCTGTGAAATTTCACACGCACATTCCCACTAGGCCGAGGAAGAAATGCACCCTTCTCACTTTGGCCTGTTAGCAGCAAAACACATTTTTGGAACAAAATGCATCAAATCATGAATGCAGTGTCAATGCAAGAACGGTTGGCACCCTTTTCACATTGGCCAATTATAGCGCCACCAGGAGGCCAGAATACCTGACCTGGCGGAGACCTGTGCTCCGAGGAGCACTTTTTCTAGTTTGGGTCTGGTTTCATAATGTTGTTTAAATCAGTGGTTCTCAAACATTTTCATGTCAAGCGTGGAACCCAAATGAATTCCACGGACCCCTGTACCAGATTTGTGTTTTGTGTTGGTTGGTGAATGGTTAAAAAAAATACACCTTTCTGATGCGCTGTGAGCTTGTAGATCGGCTATTTGATGCATATCAGGTTTAAAGTGCTCTCGCCGCTTCTTTTGGTCTTGTTTTCATAGACCTGCTGGTCGCCTGTTTCCAGTGGTGGAAAAAGTACTCAAATAAAGTACTTTTTAATCAATAAATAAAAATACTCTGTTACAAGTAAAAGTCCAGAATTCAAAATTTACTTGGGTAAAAGTACAAAAGTATTTGTATAAAAATGTACTTAAAGTACCAAAAGTAGAAAGTACTCATTGTGCAGAATGTCCCATTTCACAAGTTTTCAAATGTATAAAAATCTTTTGAAAATAGCAGATCTATGCGACGCATTGTGAGCTTGTAAATTGACTATTTTCAAATGGCTGAAATTTAAATACAAATGAGAAATGTATGTTTTGTAATAATAATCAAAATCTACAAAGAAACTAGTAACTTAAGTTTTCAAATAATTGTAGTGAAGTAAAAAGTACAATATTTGCCTCTGAGATGTAGTGGAGTAGAAGTAAAGGTATCGACAATTGGAAATATTCCGGTAAAGTAAAAGTACCTCAAAACTGTACAGTACTTAGTAGTTACTTTCCATCACTGGTTGCTTGTTTCTCTCGGAAAATCTGACAAACAGTGTTTTACACTCACGCCATGATGCTGGAGACATTGAACATCTCGGCCACCAGGTAGGCCAGGTAGCTGAACACGAAGACCAACAGCGGCTCGATCTGCCGCACGTTTTTGGTGAAGCGCGTGGTGAAGGCCGTCAGGATGCCGAAGAGGAAGCCGACGAACACGCCGCCCACGCCCACCACGAAGAAGCTCGCCACGCCCCGGAAGACGTCGGGCGACTCCACCACGGGCACGTCCGCCATGAAGATGAACATGTTGTACAGGCCCTGGAGAGAAGAGGAACATATTAAAGAGATGATGATGGTCGTCTATCAAGAGTAAGACCTGACATTAAACTATTAGGACCGGGAACGCATCTGTGTCATTTTTAGATTTCTTTGGCTATTAAAAAATAGCAGATATACAAGCTCGTAGCTTATCTGCATATCTTGTACAGTATCTGTATATCTTGTATATCTACAAGCTACGAGCTTGTAGATCTGCTATTTTAGAAAAATCTTGAAAATATATATATATACTTTTTTAAAGGGAACATTTGTAACTCAAATCTTTGCTTCTGGGGGTCCCTGGAACGAATAATTTTGAGATGGGGGTCCGCGGTCAAATACGTATAATTTTGTGGGTCCTTGACATGGAAAAGTTTGAGAACCACTAGCAACATAAGTTTTATTCAAAAAACTGTTAGGATTTAGAAGACATTTGTAGAATCCCCAGAAGCAAAGATTTGAGTAACAAATGTTCGCTTCAAAAAATATATATTCAAAGATTTGCACACATTTTCAACGCGGCACTTTTGACACACAGGACGCACCTTTGTTTTGGGTTTTTTAACGACTTGAACCCCGGCATCCGTATTCTGGGGGGAACATTTGCCAAAAGCTAGCTGTTCTACCAGTTATAAGTCCGTTTGAAGAAGAATAGAGGATTTCTGTTGTCCAGTGTATTAAATGGTGCATTTATATATAGCGCTATTATCCAAAGCGCTTACATAGATGTTTACATAGATTACATTCACCCATTCACACACACATTCATACACCGATGGCGGAGGAAACCATGCAAGGCACCAACCTGCTCATCGGGAGCAATTAGGGGTTCAGCGTCTTGTTCAAGGACACTGCGACACTAACTCTGAGGGAAGTCGAACTGGGAAGTCAAAATGGGAACCTTGCGGTTTCCAGTTCACTCTACCCGGCCACTCTACCCCTGAGCCACTGCCGCCCCTTAGTCTACTGTCTAATCAGCGGATTAAAGTAACCAAGTCAATTTACTGAAGTACTGTACTAAAATATTTAGGTATTTTTTACTTTACTGGAGTATTTCCAATTTTCAGTACTTTTACTTCTACTCCACTACATCTCAGAGGCAAATATTGTACTTTTGCTCCACTACAATTATTTGACAACTTTAGTTACTAGATACTATGTACATTTTGATTATTACAAAACATACATTAACCACTTCTACATGCTCACAATGCCTCGTGATGCAACGCATTGTGAGCTTGTAGATCTGCTATTTTCAAAAGATTTGCATACATTTCAAAACTTGTGAAATTGTACCTTCTGCATAACGAGTACTTTTATTTTACTTTTGGTACTTTAAGTACATCTTGATGCCAATACTTTTGTACTTTTACTCAAGTAAATTTTGAATTCCAGACTTTTCCTTGTAACAGAGTATTTCTACATTGCGGTTGATACCTTTACTGAAGTACAAAATGTGAGTACTTTTTGCACACGCACACACACACACACACACACAGACACAGACACACGCACACGCACACGCACACGCACACGCACACGCACACGCACACGCACACGCACACACCTCTCCAGCACTCACTCACCACAATGACGGCGTCGTTGAAAAGGCCTTCTCCGAATATGACGATGTAGAGCTCCTCGTTGACTCCCACGTTCTCCAACACGTTGATCGCTGCCACGGGATCCACCGCAGCGATGATGGACGCGAACAGCAAGTTCTCCTGGACCCCCAAAAATCAACAAAAAGAAAGCATGAGGCGAAGGAACAATAAAATACATTTACAGCTGATGGTTATGCCTAATTATTATCAATATGTATACCACAAAGTGTACCACACTGAAAATATCAGATCTAGGCCACTTGTAGATCTGATATTTTTGGCATGGGACACTGTCATCCAATAATGCAGTAGATCTGAAAATGTTTTGTGCCAGGGACCCCCACGAGAGAAGATTTATGTAAAAAACTAAAGAATTCAAACAAGATTTTTCACAAATGTTCAAATATAGCAGATCTACAAGATCACAGCACAGAGTGACGTGCTGAGAGCTTGTATATCTGCTATATTTGAATGGCCAACATATAAATAGACCAAGTGGATAAAATTATTGTGCTGCGATATTAACACGTTTTGCTATAGCGTCCCATTATTTATATTTTTATTTTATTATCTTAATCTTTCGGTCACCGGAGGTACAATTTAAAGTGTGTGCAGCCTACTAACTGATTAGCAGTGTCCTTGAGCAAAAACACTTAGCCCCAGATAGGGCTCTGAAACCTTGTCAGAGGTGTTAACCAGCAACCTACCCCTAGGGCTGGACACTGTCGGCTCTATTCTGTGCCAGTTTTCCCAGCCGCAACGCTACCCTTAACCTGTTAAATACTGATAATGGAGCTGCGCCGCCCCAATAGGTTATTCTAGCACCTGCTCTACCCGTCACCATTATGCCGACGCCGTTATTTGTGCGTGGAGGTGTGCCCGTGGGCGTGTTGTTGCTATATCCCCCACATTGCAATTCTACAGACACACATGGGTACGGGTTTCGGGGGGGGGATAGTGGAATCTATCTAATTTAGTTCTCCTTGGATCGCCACCTTGCCGTGGTGGAGAGCCTTGTGTGTTCCGATGAACCTGAGAGCGATGCCGTCTGGAGCTTAAGCTCCTGGTAGGGTCACCCATGGCGGTAAGGTCAAGGGGGAGGTTCCAGACGAAGAGCGATCCAAAAAAAAGACCTCAACGGCGGAGTGGGCGAATGATGGTTGCAGAGAAGCTCCACAACGGTCACAAAGGCGGAAGAAGGCTGCAGCAAAGATGGGCCCCCAATTGTCTTGGTTTCCATGCCATTGGACCCTGGCCCTCTCTTTGTCAAGGATAGTGTGGTGGCTGGCTGTGCACCAGTCTCCCCACTTTAAAAGATCCCACGCACAGGCGTTCTCCTGAAGGACCCACCATTACCCAATCCCCCCTACAAGTCCTATGGCGTTCAGGAAACGGTAACGGGAGCAGGACAGTGAAGTCTGGGAGCTTCTAGCCATGCACTGGCACATAGGCGGTGGGTGTTTGATTCAGTCGCCTTGCTCTCGGACCGAGGCAGAGAGAACATTTCGGCAGCTGCACCCACGTCTGAGCAGCCCTATTTAGGGTCCACTCTGCTCACCCCACACGGGGAAGGGGCTAGAAAAGGTGCCCTAAAAATAGCCTGCCTCTTATAAACCTGACTGGAATACCGCATCCAGTGGGTTCACCTTTTAGCGGTCGAAAACAAATAAGAAAAACAAAAACAATGAACTTTGGAGCCTGGAACGTGAGAACACTTATGGACAGTGCCTCCAGCAATCGTCCAGAAAGAAGATCTGCGATCATTGCCAGGGAGCTGAAAAGGTGGAAGATCGACATCGCTGCCCTGTCCGAAACCCGCCTGGCCGAGGAGGGGCAACTAAAGGAGGAGAAAGGGGGATACACATTCTTCTGGAAGGGAAAAGCGGCTGCTGAACCCAGAATCCACGGAGTGGGATTTGCCATCAGAAACCGGCTCATCTCCCAACTCTCCGAATCTCCAGTAGGAATCAATGAGCGTACGCCTGAGGCTCTCAAACGATCAGATGGCCACGGCTGTGAGTGCCTATGCACCAACCTTGGACTCACAGGATGAAGACAAGGAGACCTTCTATGCAACCCTAGACCAGGTTCTATCGAACATCCCGAAAGAAGATAAGATCCTCCTACTCGGGGACTTCAATGCCAGGGTAGGCAAGGATCACAATCTCTGGAAAGGCACTCTAGGCAAAGAAGGTGTTGGGAATGTCAACACCAACGGAGTCCTCCTTCTGTCAAAGTGTGCCGAACATGAGCTTGTGATAACTAACACCCTTTTCCGCCAGAAAAACAGGCTCAAAACATCCTGGATGCATCCCAGATCGAAGCGCTGGCATCTCATAGATTATGTCATTGTCAGGGCCAGAGATTGCAAAGATGTTAACATCACCAGGGCCATGATCTGTGCGGACGACAGCTGGACAGACCATCGCCTCATCCGCTCCACAATGAACATCCAGCTGCGGCAGAAGAGGAGGACACAAAGGAGTCAAATCCGCCCTAAATTTAACATCGACAGCCTTGGAGACACAGACACGGTGCAACTTCTTCAAAACGCCCTGTTTGTGAGACTCCCGGAAGAATATCCTGAGGATGTGGAAGAACACTGGAAGGCTCTTAAGACCACACTACTTGAGACCAGCAAGGACACCATTGGCTACAAGACCAGGAAACACCAGGACTGGTTCGATGACAATAACACCGAAATAGAACAGCTTATCGATGCCAAAAGGAAAGCCTTTTGTTCTTGGCAGAACGACATCAACTGCAGGGACAAAAGGCAGGCCCACGCCAAGGCAAAGGCACTTGTCCAGAGCAGAGTGAGAGAGCTGAAGAACAAATGGTGGATGGAGAAGGCCCTGGAAATTCAGAGGCTTGCTGACTCTGGGGACACCAGGGGTTTCTTCAATGCCACCAAGGCTGTTTATGGGCCCAGCTATCGAGGCCTAAACCCCCTCCGCTCTAAAGATGGACAAACCCTGCTGAAGGACGATGTAGGTATCAGTTCCAGATGGCGAGAACATTTCCAAGAGCTTCTGAATCGAAACACCACAGTGGAGAGGGAAACCAGATTCCTCAGCGACCCATCATGGAGAATTTGGGTGATCCCCCCACCGAAAAGGAGGTCATGGATGCCATCAGGAAACTGAGTAATAACAAGGCCTCTGGACCAGATGGGATTCCAGCAGAAATCTTCAAGCAAGGCGGACCAAAGCTCCTTTGCCACATCCACAGCCTCCTTGGTAAAATCTGGGAAAAGGAGGAAATCCCAGCCGAACTCAGGGACGCCTTGATTGTCACTATCTTCAAGAAGATAAGGCAGACTGTGGCAACTACAGAGGCATCTCCCTCCTGTCCACAACAGGAAAAATACTGGCCCGTATTTTGGCCAACCGGTTACTGCCGCTGTCAGAATAGATCCTCCCAGAGTCGCAGTGCGGCTTCCGTCCTGCTAGGGGAACCTCGGACATGATTTTTGTAGCTCGTCAACTGCAAGAAAAATGTCGGGAACAACACCTACCACTATACATGGCGTTCATCGACCTCACAAAGGCCTTTGACTCTGTGAACAGAACTGCCCTCTGGGGTGCCCTCTCCAGGATAGGATGCCCGGACAAGTACCTGAAGATCTTGCGTCTGTTGCATGACGATATGACCGCAACTGTAGTTGGCAATGGCGGCTCTGAAACGGCTCCCTTCAAAGTTGTCACTGGTGTCAAGCAGGGATGCATCATTGCACCAACCCTGTTCGCCATCTTCATCTCAGTCATCTTTCACCTCACCAGCCAAAACCTACCTGAGGGAGTCAAGTTCATCTACAGGACAGACGGCGGGCTCTTCAACCTGAACAGGTTCAGGGCAAAAAGTAAGGTGCTTACATCTTCCATTACAGAGCTCCAGTACGCAGATGACAATGCTCTAGTTGCTCATTCTGAGCTGGACCTCCAGAACATCTTGGATGCTTTTGCCAGAGCTTACCGACTCCTGGGACTTGACATTAACATCAAGAAAACTCAGGCCCTATACCAACCAGCTCCTGACACACCCTCCCAACCCCCCACAATTTGTGTGGGAGATAACATCCTGGAAAATGTGGATCAATTCGCCTACCATGGCAGTCTTCTTTCCACGAGAGCTGTCATTGATACCGAGATTCACCACCGCATAGGGTGTGCCAGCGCAGCTTTTGCTAGGCTGAGGAAAAGAGTTTTTGAGAATCGTGACATCCAGACCAAGACCAAACTCCTTGTCTACCAAGCTGTAGTTCTGCCCACTCTGGTCTATGGGGCTGACAGCTGGACCACCTACAGCAGACATCTGAGGCTCTGGAGCAGTACCATCAGCGATGTCTCCGCAAGATCCTCAGGATCAACTGGGAAGATAGGCGAACCAACGTCAGTGTTCTGAAGGAAGCTAACATCCTCAGCATCACCACAACCATCATTCGGCACCAGCTGCGATGGACCGGCCATGTCATACGCATGCCAAACAGTCGCCTTCCGAAACAAATGTTGTATGGACAACTGAAGGAAGGACAACGTACAGGGGTCAGAAGAAGCGGTATAAAGACAACATCAAAACCCACCTGAGGAAATGCCGCTTCAACCTCACCAACTGGGAGGAGGCTGTCCCCCAGAGAGACTTGTGGAGCAGGATGGTCCATGAAGGCACGGCACACCTGGAAAAGGACCTCCACTGTGCCGCGGAAACAAAGAGGCAACAAAGAAAGGAGAGATCCACCACCAAAACAGCTCCTCACACCGCCACCACCACCACCACCACCACCACTTACATATGCCCCCACTGCAATAGAGACTGTGGATCCCGGATTGGCCTCTACAGCCACCTGAGGACCCACAGATGACCAGACCCACCTACAGGAGGACAATCATACTCGTTTCGAGTGATCGCCGATGATGATGATGAGTGGAATCTAATACCACCCGCCGGTTTCTAAAATCACCTGCCAAGTGCACACAGACACTACAATGGCTTTGTGCGTTGGACCATGAGCCGTGTTGCCAGCCTTGGCGAGAAATAAGCAACCGCAGGTCTATGAAAACAAAAAGAAGCAACTAGCCACATGAGCACTTCAAACTACTAACTAGAGCTTTCATATCCCCTAAATATTTCAGCCCGGCTCGACTAATAATTGACAAATTAGGCCCAGCCCAGCCCGTCAGTCATTTTTCTAAAGAAGCCTTATTTCTCATTAAATCTTGGTAATTCGTTAATTCTTCCAGCAGTCTATATTTTATTTAAAAAACAGCTTGGAGCAAATAGGGCTATATAAATATATACACTGCCCCATAACCATTTTAAAAATGATTATGGTTATTCTATGAAATATGTTTCATAGAATAACCGTAATCATTTTTGTGATGGAGAAATCACATCCAATGTTACCTTCTAGGCTACTGCCCGCTGTGCTCTCATTTGAAGAAATAATCCAACATTTACTTTGAGGTGAAAAAGACATGAAGAAAGCTCAATAGTCTGAAGATGTCATGTTATGGTTTAAACTTTAAAGGGTGCTCGATCTGCTGCTGCGTCATGACTTGATTTTACTTTTGCGTTGCGCTGCCCTGTTGATTAATTATTTGGCATCAGCTGTGTAAGAATATATAACTATTTTAAATGGCTTTCATATACTCTTGGGGATCTGACTAATATGACAAGTTGCTTATTGTGAACACAATAGCCTACGCTACAAATTAATTAATATGTGAATTTATTTGGATGTAAAAAAAACGTAGACCCGGCTCAGCCGGTGCCGACGGGCCGGGTCGGGTCCCGTTGGGTTTGGGCTAAAATCTTAAGCACTTAAATTTTTTATAAGATGATAGGATCATCTAGTGTGATTTTCATTTTGGCTGCTGTCTCGTTAAACCCATGCTGCGGGTGAATATTATATTATAGCCTATATTATATATATTAGCATATATTATTATTATATTCCCCGCGTAAACGCTACGTTCATGACCCCCCAAAATAACCATATTTGAACTGGGGACCCCCCCATTTTATTTGACTCGGTTCCACAGATAAATATTGTGAAAATAGCAGATCTACAAGCTCGCCAGGCGTTGGGTGCTCCATTGTGGTCTCGTCCCACAGGTTGAGAACCACTGCATTAAAAGCTCCAAGCAAGTTACATGTCTAGTATGTTGTTGACCACGTAATGTAATGTTTTTGGTTTGGCTTCTCCGTGGCGCGCGCGCCTCATTGTATGCTGTCCAAAATAACAGATCTGTAAGCTGTCGACAGACATGACGCAGCGCCGTTGATAGCTTGTATGTCTGTTATTTTGGGTAGGTAGGCGACGCACATACGCATTGCAGCAATGTGTCTGGGTTTGAGAGGCTTTGATTGATGTAAACTTAAAGTTTAGCTCTGTTCGGGATTACTGAACAAAGGTGGATGATGAAAGATAACGGGGACAATATGGATGTAAGTTAACTTTAACTGCGTCACTTCAGAGGAAACTATGGAGCTACTACAGAGATGTTTACACACCCCTGGAATCCATTAGAATGGTGGAAATAGAACAATACAGCCAACGTGAGTACATAGGCTATAGACCTTTCCTAAAACTGTCCAATTTATTATACCCATGTGCTACTGTTTGTCTGTGTACCACGTAGGAGCGTTGTCGCAACATGATGTAATTAATTATTTGGGAGCAGCCGGTGTGTACCAATAGTATAAATATTTTAAATGGCTTTCATATACTATTCCGGATCTGACTAATATGACAAGCTTATTGTGAACACAATAGGCTACAAATTAACATAAAAATGTATTTGGATAAAATTAAAAAAAAGAAGGAAAACAAGCCCAATGCGGCTTATAATAATCAGACCAGGCAACAGTGCAGAGACTGCAGACAGGGAGATAGGCTAGAGCATATATTGGATCGGGGATGACGGCTAGCGCAGTCTTCTCTTAAAGGCAATGGCTTCTGGCACGGTGATTGGTTTTATCATTGTAACGCCCAAACCACACCTATGCATAATGTAAGGGGTAGCTCAGGTGTTTGGCGGGTGAGAGGGGTGCCACAGAATACCGAATTTTGCGGGGAAACGCCTCTTGCCTAGTCCGAAATTCGTAATTAGTGGTTTGTTCAAATTTCACCCTGAATAGAGCCCTGTAAACACTACTAGAGAAAGTAGACTGGTTCGACACCGACCAGTCCTACCTACCTACCCCTGTCCCTGTCCCATGATGGGAGAAAAAGTCATGCACTATTTCCTGTTCAATCAATAGGGTGTTTTGGCAAAACCTTGGGCCACGACCAGTGGTGGAAAAAGTACTCAATGTTTTCACTTAAGTAAAAGTATTAATACTGCAATGTAGAAAGACTTTGTTACAAGTAAAAGTCTGTTAATCCAAATTTACTTGAGTAAAGGTACAAAAGTATTGGTGTCAAAAACGTTTTCAAATGTATAAAATGTATAAAAAATCTTTTGAAATAGCAGATCTACAAGCTCACATTGTGAGCTTGTAGATCAGCTATTTTCAAATGGCCAAAATGTATAGGGCTGAAGTGAGTAATGTGTGTTTTGTAATAACAATCAAAGTATACAAAGTAACTAGTAACTAATGTTTTCAAATAATTGTAGTGGAGTAAAAGTACTCTGAGATAGCCTCTGAGATGTAGTGGAGTAGAAGTAAAAGTACAGACAATTGGAAATACTCCAGTAAAGTAAAAGAAAATACCTCAAAATTGTACTTAAGTACAGTACTTGTGTAAATGTACTTAGTTGCTTTACACCACTGACCACTATAAATAAATCACAGAGCAGGGAGTGAACACTTTACACATCATCATCAAACCGGTACCTGCAGGCTGATGTCCTGGACGCCGAACACCTCGATCTGGCAGATGGCGTAGAGGGACAGGCCGATGCCGATGCTGTTCCACAGGGTGCCCACCACGGCGAACCACACCACCGTGCCCACGTTCTCGAAGAAGGCCCGTGTGGGCATGAAGTAGCCGTTCTCCAGCGCGATGAGCGGCAGCATGTAGAGGAAGAAGATGTTGGAGTCCAGCATGTCGGGGGATTTCTCCTTGATCGCGCGCATGATGCCCCCCACGATCAGGCCGATGGAGATGAGCAGACACGTCTCTGGGATCCAGATGGTGATCTTATGGTAGACGTTGAAACCTATTTTGCGGGGGGGCGGGTTGAGGAGAGGAGAGAGTAGAGTAGAGTAGAGTAGAGTAGAGTAGAGTAGAGTAGAGTAGAGTGGAGTAGAGTAGAGTAGAGTAGAGTAGAGTAGAGTAGAGTAGAGTAGAGTAGAGTAGAGTAGAGTAGAGTAGAGTAGAGTAGAGTAGAGTAGAGTAGAGTAGAGGACCAGCCATGTTAATTTAAGAAAAAAACTCAGGGCTCTTACTGCTCTTACTCTCATCCTGAACCCTAACCTATATTCATTACTAAAAACCTGTAAAAGTCTTGAAATTGTGTTATCTGACTTCACTGAATGTAATACTTTTTACATTCAGTCTGTTTACTTAAGAGCAGGAGAGACCCCTGTGACTTAACAAACGCTCTGTAGCAATGATTACTATCAGAATATAGTACTTTAACCTTTTTAACCTACCTTTAAGTAAAACATTTGAGTACTTTTTCCCACCCACCGTCTGTATACATACCAATTTTAGCAAAGGACGTCAGCAGGATCCACAGCGTGATCTCAAAGGGAACCTGGACGCGGTGGTAGTCCATGGTGAACACAGGGAGGTTGTCCCTCTCCTCATTGGAGAAGGCCTGGGGAGCCTCTGTGGCCTCTGTGGGGGTCATATATTCTGTGGACTATATATTCAAATGTTAAACAATACATAAAGCATTCACAAAGTCAGCTAAATAGTTATTTTCTTCATAGGCAACATCTGGTGTTGCTATGATATCTGAATGAGTCAGCGATTATTCGCCGACTCATTCAGACAAAAGTCAATTATAATATCCGTAATACTGATCTGCACACCATCAGTGGATAAACTTGTACAGTAGCCGTATCGGCGACAAGTTACACTGACTGCCCAACATAACCAGATTTGCATACTTCTTGATCTTCAAAGCTGTCCCTACCTACCTACCCGAGAGCAAATTTCTACTGCTCTTGAAGACGGAATCTCTCCTTGTATTGGCCAGGGGAGATTGTGCAATCAGGTTAGCCCACAACCACCAAAACTGCAACTAGTGTTTAGGTAATGGGAGTGCTATTAAAGGGTTAGTTCAGATTTTTTGAGTATTTTCTGTAGGAAATACTTACCATTAATGTAGTGGTTGCAAAGGTATTAATTGATTGCCCGAGTCCCGTGGTCAGAGCTATGGTCCGTGTCTGATAAATATGAAGTAGTTCCGGTAGATTAGTAGATATGGTGGGGGCCGCTCATTAAAAATAAATTAATTTAAAAAACTAGCGTCATTTGTACTGTTGACCTATTTCTACCATATAGAGCCTACTCTGTCTGCGTGAGTAGGCTGCCGCGGCGCAGTGATTCTGGACACAAACATTAGTACCATGTGACAGAGGGGTCGAAATTGAACGAAACCTGCTCTATATGGTAGAAATAGGTCAACAATACAAATGGCTAGTTTTTTGTATTTATTTATTTTTATTTGTTTGTTTCAGGAGTTGTTTTATATGTACTTATTACTGTTACTGCACTTCCAGAGTTTCTGGTGGTGCTGTGCAGCAGGACTGGTGGGAACCACATATACTGTATGCACTTTAGAAAGAGTCTGAGGTAGGAGTTAACTTATGTTTATATTCACTAGGTTTGATAGCAACCCAGAAGCTCATGTACATAATAGAGTGTATTGCATTCACCCAGCATGGTGGTTTATGACTACACCTATATACCATTTTGTGATGTGTAAATAATATTGTTTTCTGTATTGTAGAGTGCCAGTTTGCCAGACCAGACCCTGGTCAGCCCATGCTCCTATCTGTTGGGTACACAGTTGGCTCCTACCTAGGAGGTAGGAAGTTGGGCTTGCTAGTATATTGTATGTATTGTGTAATGATGATGGTGCTCAGTGATTAATTAGTGTGTTTTTATTATTGTAGGCTGACTGATGACACATGTGATTATATATTCGGAATAGTGGTGTGTATAAATAGCAATGCGTCACTGTCGGAATAGCGATGTCTTTAAAACAAATGGGAAACACCTCCATTCAGAAGAATGGAAGTCTTCTAAATAGCGATGTGGCGGAATGGCGATAGTGACGCATTGCTATTTATACACACCACTATTCCGAATATATAATCACAATGAATGTGAATTAATGTAGGCATACTTGGTAAACCATCTCATGCGCATTAATGAGACACTTGCATCTGATCTATTGTCAAATTAGCCCAACATCAAAGCACCTGTGTGTATTAATGCTTCATTAATCCTCCTTTATTAAATAAAATTAAAGTTTACACCTGCCTCAACCATAGGCATATGTCATTTTTGTGAGCAGCACTGCTTTCTTTTTGTCGTCTCCAATTAATTCTGGGCCTTTAGTTTGGAGACAATGGAGAGATTCAGTTTTAACCCAGAATGTACCCAAATCTCAAGCGCAATAGTTCAGGGTTCTCTCTAAATCCTAAGTGTATATATACATATGTTACTTTTGTGAATAATTATGATAGGCTACACATGAGCCAAGATTTCAGAGTCCATTATCGCGGTGCGGGATGGGGCGCGCTGTGCAAGTTGACACGCAACAAAAAGAAAAGAAAAAGCATTATACCGTTTCTCTCCCTCTCCTCTCTCCTGCCCTCCCGTCTCTTTCCTCCTGGTTGGAATCATCTGAGCTTAATATGTTAAATGTGTTGCTTATTTGCTGCCTCCAATGAATGAAAAATCATTGCAGAACAACACGCGCATGGGAGGGAGATCCGTTGTCATTTCATTGTAGATTTAATAAGCAGCCTATTAGCCTACTATTGACTGTACTACAATATGGCTTGGTAACATGAACATGAACTTGGATGCATCACAGCGCCACGCCTTTTTGAACTAGGAGATTACATATTTTCGAAGAAACTGTAGCATTTAAGGAACTAGGAAAAATAAATTAAGCATCTGTGCGGAACTTGGAGCTCTCCAAATTGCCACATTCAGAAGGATTTTTCTCACCTTCACAACAACTGTCTGTGATTCTAATGTCTCTGTCACCACCAGAAGTATGATGAAATTAAACTTTCACCTTAATCTGTCCACTTACTATATTAGTCCACTTCATATGCCCATAAATGAAGTCTTCAAGAGGCGTCCATGAGATGAGATTGCGCACAGCTCCACCGACAACCTGCTTGGTTTGATATTAGACCAGACTGGACAGTGCACAGTGTGTCTCAAACCAAACGAGGCTGTGCGTAAATGCTGTGCAGTGCAATAAACAAATTGATGCTATTATTATTATTATTATTATTAATATTATTATATTATAATTTAGCGCATTGGTGTGAGTGCGCTCCCACGGACGGCCTGGGTCTGTCTGTCTGTCTGTCTGTCTGTCTGTCTGTCTGTCTGTCTATCTATCTATCTATCAGTCATGAACTCATTTTCTCTCTATCAACCACCGATATCAAGCGAAAATAAAACTTCACATTTGGAAGCTTTTCTGGCAGAGAGCTGCTTGAGTGCGTGCGCTCACCACCTAGTAACGGAGTGTCTGTCTGTCTGTCTGTCTGTCTGTCTGTCTGTCTGTCTATACATCTATTTAAATATCTATCTAACTATCTATCAGCAATAAGGCCTAGCTGCCCCCCCATAAACAATATCAGTCCAGTAATGACAGCCCCGAATTTAATCTCACAACGCGGTGATCAGCAACACATTGTTGTGAGCTTGTAGCTGTAACGCTGACTGACACCTTTTGATTAATGATGCTTGCATGCATGTAGGAGGTGGGTTAATAATGAATAGGGCTAAAGTGGTTAATGTATGTTTCATAATATCATAATATATATCTGACAAGTAACTAGTAACTAAAGTTTTCAAATAATTGTAGTGGAGTAAAAGTACAATATTTGCCTCTGAGATGTAGTGGAGTAGAAGTAAAAGTATTGGAAATACTCAAGTAAAGCACAAATACCTCAAAAGCGTACTTAAGTAAATGAGTTAAATTCCAGCTGTCTTTATTGTTATTAGTGTGGTTGCCCTAACAGGGCAACCAGACTATAGTTATCTTCACGCTTTATTATTAATATAGATAAACTTTATTTCCAATCGTAACTCCTCCCACAGTTTATTTTTCCCAATTTAGTGCCATATGTCAAAATGACCGGCCTCACCGGGAATCGTGTGCTTGTATTTTGCTAAGAGATTGGTTGCATAGTTTTATTGATATTGATTTATTAGTGCATTAAATTTCCCCATCCACTTTAATGAAAAAGTGAAAAAACTCAAATTCAAGTATTTTTTTCTCAGAAACCGTAAGAGCTAAAGTTACCAGATTTGGAGGGGAGGTTCATAATTTAGTCCGAAATTATTGCAAAAATAATTACACTAATCGGCCACATGGTGGTGCTATAACAGCCCCCTTTACGTTTTGGCCTATAACTCTTGAACCGTAGGTCGTAACATCAAAATGTTTCCCTAGATTCCTTGGGTCATGACGCAACTCCCCATATAGGCCACGCCCATTTGCGTCAGGATAGATTTTCCGCCATTTTGAATTTTCTTCAAAACACACTTTTTGCATCTTTTCCTACAGATTTTTTCCAAATCTCACAAAAATCAGTACACGTGATCTATGGACCCATTTCATAAACTTTTCCAAACGGCATTTTGATAGTCCTTACCGTTCGTCCGTAATTGGCTTCCAAAGTTAGTGGGAGGGGCCCGTTTTACCAAAGATGCCAAAAATCACGAACGAATCGTCCAATCGATCCCAAATTTGAATCACATGTCGAGGGTGGTTTACTCAACAAATCACCAAAAGCATTTCCACTTTGATCCATAGGGGGCGCCACAACTGCGCAAAACGTTTTTGGGGGATCACTCCTCTCAAAATGAAAAGCAGGTGATCTTAGAAGTTACATGACGATGTCATTTGCCATCCGCTACATTTGTGGGAGGGGCCTATTTATTATATAAAATATTTTTATTCTCTGACCTACGGTTCAAGAGTTATAGGCCAAAACGTAAAGTGGACTGTTATAGCGCCACCATGAGGCCAAATGGTGTGATTATTTTTAAAATAATTTCGGACTAAATTATGAACCTCCCCTTTAAATCTGGTATCTCTGGCAACTCACAACTGGCCCCTGTAAAAGTCATTACCCCCCCCCCCCAATTGTACATATTCCTTATGCTGTTTTTCTTCCTTTTGTTGTATAAGCAAAGTGTATGGTAAAGTGTATATCAGTCTGTCTCTTAATGTCATCATGAACTGAAAAGGCCCCCTGTTAATCAAGCATTTATGCTTCTCTAGGAAATGTGAGCCTTTTTAGTTTCTTGCCTATTAATTGAAATCTACTGTAAATCTACTGCTTTTCTCTGCAATTTCTAAATAAATACTTCAATCAATCAATTCAAACCATTATGTTCAGTTCACGTAGCTCTGAGACTGATCAGAACCCCTCCCTCCGTTACACTCTGCATGGCTCTGCGCGGCCTGTGACAGTGGAACGTCTCTCTCTCTCTCTCTCTCTCTCTCTCTCTCTCTCTCTCTCTCTCTCTCTCTCTCTCTCTCTCTCTCTCTCTCTCTCTCTCTCTCTCTCCTCTCTCTATATTAAACTTGGCAACACACCAATGAAAGTATAGTCCCGTGTCAGCAACATCGTGATGGCCTAAAATTAATCTTAATAGCAGTTATTGTAAATAATTTGTAAGTTAGCTCATGGACCTGCACATCAGTCTAAAGACAGCAGGTCAGCATTATAGACAGTTTCTCATTCACAGACATACAGTACAAGCAGGTCCCCACGTTCAGCACCACAGACAGCTCCTCATCATCAGACAACAGGTGGGCGCGTAACCGCGCGTTAAAAGCGGTTTCACTCGTTGACATGCCAATAAAGTATTGAATTCGCCAAAGCCAATGAGGTTTAGGCAATCGTGTAATGTATTGGAAGCACATGGTAATCAATCAAGTTTACCTCTATAAAATAAAGTCCCACCAGGTGATAATTCTCTTTTACCAAACATGGCTTACATTCAAGTCGCCAACAGTCGAGGAGGGAAAGCCCTCGTGATGGAATCGTTCCGTTATCTCCGGAATAAGTCCACCCCTGAAAAAATATATTGGCGTTGTGCCCACCCTGGGTGCAACGTGACCATGCACACACGGTGGCTGGATGTGCAGGCAGATGACCCAGCCATCATCATCTTAAGGCCGCCCGGTGAACATGACCACGCGGGAGAGGCGGATTTGGTTGCCACCACGGCTATAATTGAGCGGATGCTCAACCTGGTGGCAGCCGATCCAACTATCCCCGTAAAGCGGGTATATGACCAGATCGTTGCCCAAACCGCTCTGGTCCAACACATCCCCCCCTTCGAAGCCGTGAAAGCGCGTCTGGAGAGACGGCGGGCCAGGCTCATGCCTCCCATCCCCCGCAGAGTAGAGGACGTCGCCGTGCAGGGGGAATGGGCCGTTACCTGGGGAGGGGATGACTTCCTCAGTAAAACCAACAGGCAGCATGGCTTTTTGGTTTTTGGGACGGATGAGAACGTCCAGAAACTGAGTGAATGTGACCAGGTGAGAACCCCTCTTCAATAAAACGTCGTGTCAGTCAGTGAAATGAAATGTAGCCAATAAGCCAGATCATTAATTTAAATATGCATGATTATCAATGCTTGATCAAGCTAAAGGTGCTGGGGCTGAATATTTGTAATAAGGGTTTTCCGCAATAATATGACACAGGTCTAGTTTATATCAGTATGAATAAAATGCATTTTTAATGTTTTAGATATACATGGACGCCACGTTCAAGACATGTCCGAGGCGGTGCTACCAGTTTGCAACAATACATGGCCTCTACAGGGTCGTCCCCTTCATCATGATTTTAATGAGCGGCAAGACAGAGGATATGTACCGCTCTGTCCTCCGTCATGTTAAGAGGAGGGTCGAGCGGGTCACTGAAGAACTGTAAGTGTGTGTGTGTGTGTGTGTGTGTGTGTGTGTGTGTGTGTGTGTGTGTGTGTGTGTGTGTGTGTGTGTGTGTGTGTGTGTGTGTGTGTGTGTGTGTGTGTGTCCAATACTTTTACTTCTACTCCATTACATCTTAAAGGCAAATATTGTACTTTTACTCCACTACAATTATTTGAAAACGTATTAGTTACTAGTAGTTACTTTTCAGATATATAGCCTAAATGATTATATTATGAAACATACATTAACCACTTTAGCCCTATTTAATTTATACCTATTTGAAAATAGCAGATCTACAAGTTTACAACACGCAACACATTGTGAACTTGTAGATCTTCTATTTTCAAATAGTTTAGAACTTTTACTTTTGTACTTTAAGTACATTTTGATGCCAATACTTTTGTACTTTTACTCAAGTAAATTTTGAATTCTGGACTTTTACTTGTAACAGAGTATTTCTAGATTGCAGTATTGGTACTTTCACGTAAATAATTGTAATACTTTTTCCACCACTGCTCGACGCTCACTGTATCATATGTCACTGGTCACTGCACCTTGCTTTTTTATATTTTAACACCTGTCTGTCTGTCTGTCTGTCTGTCTGTCTGTCTGTCCATCCCCCCCTTGATGTCCAAGATGGAGCCCTGCCCAAGTCCTGACGGACTACGAAATGGGCATGATGAATGCCTTCAGGGAGGAGCTGCCAGAGACGCGGATCACTGGATGTTTTTTCCACCTGTGCCAGAGCATGTGGCGTAAGGTGCAGGACCTTGGCCTGGCAGGTCAGTGTTGCATGCTGTGTTAAGTTAGCAGACCACAACAAAAAGTAATTGTGTGATTTCTTCACAGGATAAAGAACTAAATATTAAAATGTATAGGTGCTGTATAGGTTACATAAATAAATAAATAGATACATATTTTAATTTCATAATAATATGCTGATGTGTAGACAATTATAATTGTTATAATAATATACATTCATGGGTAGAAGCTTTTTTTATTTTATAAAATAAATTACTACATTCAGTGTTTATGAATGCTTATGAAATGAGTATAAGTAACTTTTATTTCTTCACTCAACTTTTGCAGGTCCATACAGGCGGGACAGGCACCTGAGAGCCTGGTTCAGGAAGGCGATGTCAACCGGCTACCTCCCTCTCCTTATCCTGAGGCAGAACTTCAGGGCCTTTTGTACCAACAGAGAGACCCGCCGCCAGCTCCGCCGCTACCCCGCGATAGGTGACTTCATCCAATATATGGAGGACACGTACGTGGGGGAGCGGGCACTGTTCCCACCGGCAGTCTGGTGTGTCCATGGCCGGAACTCTGACAACCGCAGCAATAACGCGGTGGAGGGTAAGAACTTAGATTTATTTATTATTATTATTATTAGTATTATTATTATCTTTGGAAATGTCTCATTCCAAATCTGTTGTATTTGCTTCAATATCTCTGAGCAACGTGGGAATTAAATGTAAATGGGCCATGTGCCATGTGTCCTGCATGTATCCTATAGTTCTTATAAATCTATGATTATTTCAGGTTTCCATCACAGATGGAATGTCCGGGTAGACAGGCGCCGTCCATCTGGGTGTTCATCCGAAAACTAAAGGATGAACAGAGGCTGGTGGAGACCGTTTGCGGCCACGTTGATCGCGGGGATCCACCACCTACCCAGCGAATGAAGTGGCGCCGGTTGGAGGAGAGGTTTGAGAGTTTATTCATACTAAGAACAAATAAATAATAAAAGGCTGTTGCATGGCATGGGATTCAAGGAGCAGGTTGAGGCTTTGGCCTAAACTCAGCTTAGGGAGCAGGGGGGTGACGATTGTTATTATATAGCTCCATTAAGAACCTCTCACTCCGCTATCATCTTGGAGCATAGCGGCGTGAGAGGTTCTTAATGGAGCTAGTTATTATAGAACGTATTGTGCACAACAAAAACGTGTTACCTATTAAAATGTATTAATGCTACTATATTGATGTATTATTACTAATATTAATGAACAAATGATTTCCTCCAACAGGCTTAAGATTCTCCGGCGCCAGTACCGCCGTGGACAGAGAACGCTGGACCAGTACTGGCATGCAGGCCAGCACTGCATCCACAACTTTGTGAATAGTCTGTCTGTCTGTCTGTCTGTCTGTCTGTCTGTCTGTCTGTCTGTCTGTCTGTCTGTCTGTCTGTCTGTCTGTCTGTCTGTCTGTCTTTCGAGTACATGTATCCTGACATATTGACCAAGCCCAAGTGCTTTGATTCTTTTTTTTGTTTGTTTCACTGTAGTGGATATTTTTCTGTTTCATAGTAGGCCTACTTTTATTTCTACGCCACTACATCTGAGGAAAATATTGTACTATTGTACATTGTGAGCATTGTGAGCTTGTAGCTCTTTTTATTTTCTTTTTCTTATTTTTTCCTCAAAATATTGTATATTAGAAGAACCTGTTGTTGTTGTTTTTTGTGTGGAACAGGAACAGTAAAGTCCTTTATTGATACCGGACATTATTGTAACAGAGTATTTCTTCATTGAAATATTGATACTTTTACTTAAGCAAAACTTTTCCCCCACTGTGCAAATCGTTCTGAAGCTGAAGGTATAGGGTTAATTTGGATATGTGGGCACCTTTTGAATGGGTTGAACCCACTAATGTTGGGAGTCCTTTTGTACTGAAGAGATGAGCGGAATATTGTGTATGTAGCGCCCCAAAGATGCGCACAGACCCTGTAGGTTTAGCTGCTTCTACGATGACGTAGAGCGTGGCTGGCACACGGCAGGAAAAGTGCCTTTTTATTCAAGATCCTCTTCTGCACGCCTCTTGCTCTTGTTCCTTGGTGGACAGCGAATCCCCGCATATTGTTACCATTATCATATTGTGAGATATCCAATCCAAATGTATCTATTAGGAAGACGCATTTTCTTTGAGGAATTGCATTGTGCTACCAATGGCACATTCTCATGCACGTTAATCGTTTATTTCTTGCTGCGCTGTTATAATAACTGCAGTATTTACGCACAGCCTCGTTTGGTTTGATATTAGTCCAGACTGGACAGCTGTGCGATCTTATGGACGCTCAAGTGTCTTCTTTGAATAGACTATCATATAAACGCAAATGACACAAGGAATTAACCGTCTCCCTTCTGCAGATTGTAGGACAATTATAATCACAGACATTTGTTGAGAATTAGAGAGAGGGAGCCTTTGGATTTTGTGCCGCGCTGCGCCCTGCAGCCCCAGCAAAAAAAGAAAAGAAAAAGGAGGTCTCCAGTTCAAATACTATCATTTTTGGGGGGTCAGGGCCTGAAAAGGTTGAAAACCACTGGTTAACCGTGGTGAAGTGTTGGATATTGTCTCCATAGACTACAGGCTGCGCTCACAGAGATCCCGACCGTTACGCAAGAGAAGGAAAGGACAACATAATAATAATAATAATAATAATAATAATAATAGTCATAAGGGTAATACTAATAATAATATATATTAATAATAATAATAATAATAATAATAATTGTCATAAGGGTAATAATAATAATATATATTAATAATAAAATAGCATGACATAATAATAACAATAATAATGATAATGATGATAAGGGTAATAATAATAACAATACTAATAATAATAATAATTGTCATAAGGGTAATAATAATAATAATAATAATAATAATAATAATAATAATAGTAACATGGGCAATAATAATAATAATAATAATAACAATAATAATAATAATATATTAATAATAAAATAGCATGATGGGGGGGGTCCGTGTTTCTAAGTGGGGGTGTTTCTAAGTGGGGGTGTTTCTAAGTGGGGACCTGTCCCCGCTACTCAAGTGCCTCACTGTTGATTAAGCCTTTTAGAAGAGTCCTCATTTACTGTATCTTAACGTCAATGACCGTTCATGTCCCTTCCCCACTTTTTAGTGTGCAGTGTTTTAACAGAGTGTTCAATTTCATTAGAGTGTGCGCATTATAAGTTGCAGTGTTCTACAGTTTTATCAGTGTGCAGTGTATTCTAAAATGTTCTTATTGTTCCCCGGTCAATAATGGCTGATACTTTGATAGGCTCTTCTGCTGCTATTTAAATAAAGTTGTCATATGATTGTACACACGAAAGCCTCTTTCCGTCTTGTCCAACTTGTGTGGGGATATATATTTGGTGACAACAGTAACAGAGTAAATGCATAGTTTGTTCAGGGTCTCTCCCCTTAAAGAGAGTGGCGTAGTCACTTTGAGTTATCCAAAAGTATCATCGGTGTCCATCTGGTCACATCATGTCATTGACATCAGATTGTGAACATATAAACGCATATAAAGTGACATTACTTACATGTTGCGGGTCGTGTGTGTATCCTTGGTGTATCCTCGAAACAGCCCATCCAGCAGTCGCTAACTTTGTCCAGTAACGTTAAAGTAGCATGTATGGGGATGTGAATGACTTGCGAGGGACGGACGTTAGTGGTGAGAGGTGCTGAGCAGTGGTGGCTGGTAACAGGGGCGCTGACTTTTGTGCACGACCATGGGGGCTGAACTTGACCACCACTCGCCCCCCCCCCCCCCCCCGCCCACTGCGTCGCGGGCATGTACGCGCGCGAAGTGCGCGCGTTTTTTTTTTGTTGCTTAAAGGACAAGACCACTTTGGTAGAGGTTTGGGTTGTGACTACCAGCCACCACTGCTCAGCACCTCTCACCACTAACGTCCGTCCCTCGCAAGTCATTCACATCCCCATACATGCTACTTTAACGTTACTGGACAAAGTTAGCGACTGCTGGATGGGCTGTTTCGAGGATACACCAAGGATACACACACGACCCGCAACATGTAAGTAATGTCACTTTATATGCGTTTATATGTTCACAATCTGATGTCAATGACATGATGTGACCAGATGGACACCGATGATACTTTTGGATAACTCAAAGTGACTACGCCACTCTCTTTAAGGGGAGAGACCCTGAACAAACTATGCATTTACTCTGTTACTGTTGTCACCAAATATATATCCCCACACAAGTTGGACAAGACGGAAAGAGGCTTTCGTGTGTACAATCATATGACAACTTTATTTAAATAGCAGCAGAAGAGCCTATCAAAGTATCAGCCATTATTGACCGGGGAACAATAAGAACATTTTAGAATACACTGCACACTGATAAAACTGTAGAACACTGCAACTTATAATGCGCACACTCTAATGAAATTGAACACTCTGTTAAAACACTGCACACTAAAAAGTGGGGAAGGGACATGAACGGTCATTGACGTTAAGATACAGTAAATGAGGACTCTTCTAAAAGGCTTAATCAACAGTGAGGCACTTGAGTAGCGGGGACAGGTCCCCACTTAGAAACACCCCCACTTAGAAACACCCCCACTTAGAAACACGGACCCCCCCCATCATGCTATTTTATTATTAATATATTATTATTATTATTGTTATTATTATTATTATTATTATTGCCCATGTTACTATTATTATTATTATTATTATTATTATTATTATTATTATTACCCTTATGACAATTATTATTATTATTAGTATTGTTATTATTATTACCCTTATCATCATTATCATTATTATTGTTATTATTATGTCATGCTATTTTATTATTAATATATATTATTATTATTACCCTTATGACAATTATTATTATTATTATTATTATTATTAATATATATTATTATTAGTATTACCCTTATGACTATTATTATTATTATTATTATTATTATTATTATGTTGTCCTTTCCTTCTCTTGCGTAACGGTCGGGATCTCTGTGAGCGCAGCCTGTAGTCTATGGAGACAATATCCAACACTTCACCACGGTTAACCAGTGGTTTTCAACCTTTTCAGGCCCTGACCCCCCAAAAATGATAGTATTTGAACTGGAGACCTCCTTTTTCTTTTCTTTTTTTGCTGGGGCTGCAGGGCGCAGCGCGGCACAAAATCCAAAGGCTCCCTCTCTCTAATTCTCAACAAATGTCTGTGATTATAATTGTCCTACAATCTGCAGAAGGGAGACGGTTAATTCCTTGTGTCATTTGCGTTTATATGATAGTCTATTCAAAGAAGACACTTGAGCGTCCATAAGATCGCACAGCTGTCCAGTCTGGACTAATATCAAACCAAACGAGGCTGTGCGTAAATACTGCAGTTATTATAACAGCGCAGCAAGAAATAAACGATTAACGTGCATGAGAATGTGCCATTGGTAGCACAATGCAATTCCTCAAAGAAAATGCGTCTTCCTAATAGATACATTTGGATTGGATATCTCACAATATGATAATGGTAACAATATGCGGGGATTCGCTGTCCACCAAGGAACAAGAGCAAGAGGCGTGCAGAAGAGGATCTTGAATAAAAAGGCACTTTTCCTGCCGTGTGCCAGCCACGCTCTACGTCATCGTAGAAGCAGCTAAACCTACAGGGTCTGTGCGCATCTTTGGGGCGCTACATACACAATATTCCGCTCATCTCTTCAGTACAAAAGGACTCCCAACATTAGTGGGTTCAACCCATTCAAAAGGTGCCCACATATCCAAATTAACCCTATACCTTCAGCTTCAGAACGATTTGCACAGTGGGGGAAAAGTTTTGCTTAAGTAAAAGTATCAATATTTCAATGAAGAAATACTCTGTTACAATAATGTCCGGTATCAATAAAGGACTTTACTGTTCCTGTTCCACACAAAAAACAACAACAACAGGTTCTTCTAATATACAATATTTTGAGGAAAAAATAAGAAAAAGAAAATAAAAAGAGCTACAAGCTCACAATGCTCACAATGTACAATAGTACAATATTTTCCTCAGATGTAGTGGCGTAGAAATAAAAGTAGGCCTACTATGAAACAGAAAAATATCCACTACAGTGAAACAAACAAAAAAAAGAATCAAAGCACTTGGGCTTGGTCAATATGTCAGGATACATGTACTCGAAAGACAGACAGACAGACAGACAGACAGACAGACAGACAGACAGACAGACAGACAGACAGACAGACAGACAGACAGACAGACAGACAGACAGACAGACAGACAGACAGACTATTCACAAAGTTGTGGATGCAGTGCTGGCCTGCATGCCAGTACTGGTCCAGCGTTCTCTGTCCACGGCGGTACTGGCGCCGGAGAATCTTAAGCCTGTTGGAGGAAATCATTTGTTCATTAATATTAGTAATAATACATCAATATAGTAGCATTAATACATTTTAATAGGTAACACGTTTTTGTTGTGCACAATACGTTCTATAATAACTAGCTCCATTAAGAACCTCTCACGCCGCTATGCTCCAAGATGATAGCGGAGTGAGAGGTTCTTAATGGAGCTATATAATAACAATCGTCACCCCCCTGCTCCCTAAGCTGAGTTTAGGCCAAAGCCTCAACCTGCTCCTTGAATCCCATGCCATGCAACAGCCTTTTATTATTTATTTGTTCTTAGTATGAATAAACTCTCAAACCTCTCCTCCAACCGGCGCCACTTCATTCGCTGGGTAGGTGGTGGATCCCCGCGATCAACGTGGCCGCAAACGGTCTCCACCAGCCTCTGTTCATCCTTTAGTTTTCGGATGAACACCCAGATGGACGGCGCCTGTCTACCCGGACATTCCATCTGTGATGGAAACCTGAAATAATCATAGATTTATAAGAACTATAGGATACATGCAGGACACATGGCACATGGCCCATTTACATTTAATTCCCACGTTGCTCAGAGATATTGAAGCAAATACAACAGATTTGGAATGAGACATTTCCAAAGATAATAATAATACTAATAATAATAATAATAAATAAATCTAAGTTCTTACCCTCCACCGCGTTATTGCTGCGGTTGTCAGAGTTCCGGCCATGGACACACCAGACTGCCGGTGGGAACAGTGCCCGCTCCCCCACGTACGTGTCCTCCATATATTGGATGAAGTCACCTATCGCGGGGTAGCGGCGGAGCTGGCGGCGGGTCTCTCTGTTGGTACAAAAGGCCCTGAAGTTCTGCCTCAGGATAAGGAGAGGGAGGTAGCCGGTTGACATCGCCTTCCTGAACCAGGCTCTCAGGTGCCTGTCCCGCCTGTATGGACCTGCAAAAGTTGAGTGAAGAAATAAAAGTTACTTATACTCATTTCATAAGCATTCATAAACACTGAATGTAGTAATTTATTTTATAAAATAAAAAAAGCTTCTACCCATGAATGTATATTATTATAACAATTATAATTGTCTACACATCAGCATATTATTATGAAATTAAAATATGTATCTATTTATTTATTTATGTAACCTATACAGCACCTATACATTTTAATATTTAGTTCTTTATCCTGTGAAGAAATCACACAATTACTTTTTGTTGTGGTCTGCTAACTTAACACAGCATGCAACACTGACCTGCCAGGCCAAGGTCCTGCACCTTACGCCACATGCTCTGGCACAGGTGGAAAAAACATCCAGTGATCCGCGTCTCTGGCAGCTCCTCCCTGAAGGCATTCATCATGCCCATTTCGTAGTCCGTCAGGACTTGGGCAGGGCTCCATCTTGGACATCAAGGGGGGGATGGACAGACAGACAGACAGACAGACAGACAGACAGACAGGTGTTAAAATATAAAAAAGCAAGGTGCAGTGACCAGTGACATATGATACAGTGAGCGTCGAGCAGTGGTGGAAAAAGTATTACAATTATTTACGTGAAAGTACCAATACTGCAATCTAGAAATACTCTGTTACAAGTAAAAGTCCAGAATTCAAAATTTACTTGAGTAAAAGTACAAAAGTATTGGCATCAAAATGTACTTAAAGTACAAAAGTAAAAGTTCTAAACTATTTGAAAATAGAAGATCTACAAGTTCACAATGTGTTGCGTGTTGTAAACTTGTAGATCTGCTATTTTCAAATAGGTATAAATTAAATAGGGCTAAAGTGGTTAATGTATGTTTCATAATATAATCATTTAGGCTATATATCTGAAAAGTAACTACTAGTAACTAATACGTTTTCAAATAATTGTAGTGGAGTAAAAGTACAATATTTGCCTTTAAGATGTAATGGAGTAGAAGTAAAAGTATTGGACACACACACACACACACACACACACACACACACACACACACACACACACACACACACACACACACACACACACACACACACACACACACACTTACAGTTCTTCAGTGACCCGCTCGACCCTCCTCTTAACATGACGGAGGACAGAGCGGTACATATCCTCTGTCTTGCCGCTCATTAAAATCATGATGAAGGGGACGACCCTGTAGAGGCCATGTATTGTTGCAAACTGGTAGCACCGCCTCGGACATGTCTTGAACGTGGCGTCCATGTATATCTAAAACATTAAAAATGCATTTTATTCATACTGATATAAACTAGACCTGTGTCATATTATTGCGGAAAACCCTTATTACAAATATTCAGCCCCAGCACCTTTAGCTTGATCAAGCATTGATAATCATGCATATTTAAATTAATGATCTGGCTTATTGGCTACATTTCATTTCACTGACTGACACGACGTTTTATTGAAGAGGGGTTCTCACCTGGTCACATTCACTCAGTTTCTGGACGTTCTCATCCGTCCCAAAAACCAAAAAGCCATGCTGCCTGTTGGTTTTACTGAGGAAGTCATCCCCTCCCCAGGTAACGGCCCATTCCCCCTGCACGGCGACGTCCTCTACTCTGCGGGGGATGGGAGGCATGAGCCTGGCCCGCCGTCTCTCCAGACGCGCTTTCACGGCTTCGAAGGGGGGGATGTGTTGGACCAGAGCGGTTTGGGCAACGATCTGGTCATATACCCGCTTTACGGGGATAGTTGGATCGGCTGCCACCAGGTTGAGCATCCGCTCAATTATAGCCGTGGTGGCAACCAAATCCGCCTCTCCCGCGTGGTCATGTTCACCGGGCGGCCTTAAGATGATGATGGCTGGGTCATCTGCCTGCACATCCAGCCACCGTGTGTGCATGGTCACGTTGCACCCAGGGTGGGCACAACGCCAATATATTTTTTCAGGGGTGGACTTATTCCGGAGATAACGGAACGATTCCATCACGAGGGCTTTCCCTCCTCGACTGTTGGCGACTTGAATGTAAGCCATGTTTGGTAAAAGAGAATTATCACCTGGTGGGACTTTATTTTATAGAGGTAAACTTGATTGATTACCATGTGCTTCCAATACATTACACGATTGCCTAAACCTCATTGGCTTTGGCGAATTCAATACTTTATTGGCATGTCAACGAGTGAAACCGCTTTTAACGCGCGGTTACGCGCCCACCTGTTGTCTGATGATGAGGAGCTGTCTGTGGTGCTGAACGTGGGGACCTGCTTGTACTGTATGTCTGTGAATGAGAAACTGTCTATAATGCTGACCTGCTGTCTTTAGACTGATGTGCAGGTCCATGAGCTAACTTACAAATTATTTACAATAACTGCTATTAAGATTAATTTTAGGCCATCACGATGTTGCTGACACGGGACTATACTTTCATTGGTGTGTTGCCAAGGTTAATATAGAGAGAGGAGAGAGAGAGAGAGAGAGAGAGAGAGAGAGAGAGAGAGAGAGAGAGAGAGAGAGAGAGAGAGAGAGAGAGACGTTCCACTGTCACAGGCCGCGCAGAGCCATGCAGAGTGTAACGGAGGGAGGGGTTCTGATCAGTCTCAGAGCTACGTGAACTGAACATAATGGTTTGAATTGATTGATTGAAGTATTTATTTAGAAATTGCAGAGAAAAGCAGTAGATTTACAGTAGATTTCAATTAATAGGCAAGAAACTAAAAAGGCTCACATTTCCTAGAGAAGCATAAATGCTTGATTAACAGGGGGCCTTTTCAGTTCATGATGACATTAAGAGACAGACTGATATACACTTTACCATACACTTTGCTTATACAACAAAAGGAAGAAAAACAGCATAAGGAATATGTACAATTGGGGGGGGGGGGGTAATGACTTTTACAGGGGCCAGTTGTGAGTTGCCAGAGATACCAGATTTAAAGGGGAGGTTCATAATTTAGTCCGAAATTATTTTAAAAATAATCACACCATTTGGCCTCATGGTGGCGCTATAACAGTCCACTTTACGTTTTGGCCTATAACTCTTGAACCGTAGGTCAGAGAATAAAAATATTTTATATAATAAATAGGCCCCTCCCACAAATGTAGCGGATGGCAAATGACATCGTCATGTAACTTCTAAGATCACCTGCTTTTCATTTTGAGAGGAGTGATCCCCCAAAAACGTTTTGCGCAGTTGTGGCGCCCCCTATGGATCAAAGTGGAAATGCTTTTGGTGATTTGTTGAGTAAACCACCCTCGACATGTGATTCAAATTTGGGATCGATTGGACGATTCGTTCGTGATTTTTGGCATCTTTGGTAAAACGGGCCCCTCCCACTAACTTTGGAAGCCAATTACGGACGAACGGTAAGGACTATCAAAATGCCGTTTGGAAAAGTTTATGAAATGGGTCCATAGATCACGTGTACTGATTTTTGTGAGATTTGGAAAAAATCTGTAGGAAAAGATGCAAAAAGTGTGTTTTGAAGAAAATTCAAAATGGCGGAAAATCTATCCTGACGCAAATGGGCGTGGCCTATATGGGGAGTTGCGTCATGACCCAAGGAATCTAGGGAAACATTTTGATGTTACGACCTACGGTTCAAGAGTTATAGGCCAAAACGTAAAGGGGGCTGTTATAGCACCACCATGTGGCCTAATTATTTTTGCAATAATTTCGGACTAAATTATGAACCTCCCCTCCAAATCTGGTAACTTTAGCTCTTACGGTTTCTGAGAAAAAAATACTTGAATTTGAGTTTTTTCACTTTTTCATTAAAGTGGATGGGGAAATTTAATGCACTAATAAATCAATATCAATAAAACTATGCAACCAATCTCTTAGCAAAATACAAGCACACGATTCCCGGTGAGGCCGGTCATTTTGACATATGGCACTAAATTGGGAAAAATAAACTGTGGGAGGAGTTACGATTGGAAATAAAGTTTATCTATATTAATAATAAAGCGTGAAGATAACTATAGTCTGGTTGCCCTGTTAGGGCAACCACACTAATAACAATAAAGACAGCTGGAATTTAACTCATTTACTTAAGTACGCTTTTGAGGTATTTGTGCTTTACTTGAGTATTTCCAATACTTTTACTTCTACTCCACTACATCTCAGAGGCAAATATTGTACTTTTACTCCACTACAATTATTTGAAAACTTTAGTTACTAGTTACTTGTCAGATATATATTATGATATTATGAAACATACATTAACCACTTTAGCCCTATTCATTATTAACCCACCTCCTACATGCATGCAAGCATCATTAATCAAAAGGTGTCAGTCAGCGTTACAGCTACAAGCTCACAACAATGTGTTGCTGATCACCGCGTTGTGAGATTAAATTCGGGGCTGTCATTACTGGACTGATATTGTTTATGGGGGGGCAGCTAGGCCTTATTGCTGATAGATAGTTAGATAGATATTTAAATAGATGTATAGACAGACAGACAGACAGACAGACAGACAGACAGACAGACACTCCGTTACTAGGTGGTGAGCGCACGCACTCAAGCAGCTCTCTGCCAGAAAAGCTTCCAAATGTGAAGTTTTATTTTCGCTTGATATCGGTGGTTGATAGAGAGAAAATGAGTTCATGACTGATAGATAGATAGATAGACAGACAGACAGACAGACAGACAGACAGACAGACAGACAGACCCAGGCCGTCCGTGGGAGCGCACTCACACCAATGCGCTAAATTATAATATAATAATATTAATAATAATAATAATAATAATAGCATCAATTTGTTTATTGCACTGCACAGCATTTACGCACAGCCTCGTTTGGTTTGAGACACACTGTGCACTGTC
The DNA here is from genome assembly GCF_963280865.1 of Gymnoscopelus braueri. Taxonomy (NCBI): domain Eukaryota; kingdom Metazoa; phylum Chordata; class Actinopteri; order Myctophiformes; family Myctophidae; genus Gymnoscopelus; species Gymnoscopelus braueri. The sequence goes on from NC_137616.1 coordinate 19,744,699, forward strand.
CAGTCTGGTCTAATATCAAACCAAGCAGGTTGTCGGTGGAGCTGTGCGCAATCTCATCTCATGGACGCCTCTTGAAGACTTCATTTATGGGCATATGAAGTGGACTAATATAGTAAGTGGACAGATTAAGGTGAAAGTTTAATTTCATCATACTTCTGGTGGTGACAGAGACATTAGAATCACAGACAGTTGTTGTGAAGGTGAGAAAAATCCTTCTGAATGTGGCAATTTGGAGAGCTCCAAGTTCCGCACAGATGCTTAATTTATTTTTCCTAGTTCCTTAAATGCTACAGTTTCTTCGAAAATATGTAATCTCCTAGTTCAAAAAGGCGTGGCGCTGTGATGCATCCAAGTTCATGTTCATGTTACCAAGCCATATTGTAGTACAGTCAATAGTAGGCTAATAGGCTGCTTATTAAATCTACAATGAAATGACAACGGATCTCCCTCCCATGCGCGTGTTGTTCTGCAATGATTTTTCATTCATTGGAGGCAGCAAATAAGCAACACATTTAACATATTAAGCTCAGATGATTCCAACCAGGAGGAAAGAGACGGGAGGGCAGGAGAGAGGAGAGGGAGAGAAACGGTATAATGCTTTTTCTTTTCTTTTTGTTGCGTGTCAACTTGCACAGCGCGCCCCATCCCGCACCGCGATAATGGACTCTGAAATCTTGGCTCATGTGTAGCCTATCATAATTATTCACAAAAGTAACATATGTATATATACACTTAGGATTTAGAGAGAACCCTGAACTATTGCGCTTGAGATTTGGGTACATTCTGGGTTAAAACTGAATCTCTCCATTGTCTCCAAACTAAAGGCCCAGAATTAATTGGAGACGACAAAAAGAAAGCAGTGCTGCTCACAAAAATGACATATGCCTATGGTTGAGGCAGGTGTAAACTTTAATTTTATTTAATAAAGGAGGATTAATGAAGCATTAATACACACAGGTGCTTTGATGTTGGGCTAATTTGACAATAGATCAGATGCAAGTGTCTCATTAATGCGCATGAGATGGTTTACCAAGTATGCCTACATTAATTCACATTCATTGTGATTATATATTCGGAATAGTGGTGTGTATAAATAGCAATGCGTCACTATCGCCATTCCGCCACATCGCTATTTAGAAGACTTCCATTCTTCTGAATGGAGGTGTTTCCCATTTGTTTTAAAGACATCGCTATTCCGACAGTGACGCATTGCTATTTATACACACCACTATTCCGAATATATAATCACATGTGTCATCAGTCAGCCTACAATAATAAAAACACACTAATTAATCACTGAGCACCATCATCATTACACAATACATACAATATACTAGCAAGCCCAACTTCCTACCTCCTAGGTAGGAGCCAACTGTGTACCCAACAGATAGGAGCATGGGCTGACCAGGGTCTGGTCTGGCAAACTGGCACTCTACAATACAGAAAACAATATTATTTACACATCACAAAATGGTATATAGGTGTAGTCATAAACCACCATGCTGGGTGAATGCAATACACTCTATTATGTACATGAGCTTCTGGGTTGCTATCAAACCTAGTGAATATAAACATAAGTTAACTCCTACCTCAGACTCTTTCTAAAGTGCATACAGTATATGTGGTTCCCACCAGTCCTGCTGCACAGCACCACCAGAAACTCTGGAAGTGCAGTAACAGTAATAAGTACATATAAAACAACTCCTGAAACAAACAAATAAAAATAAATAAATACAAAAAACTAGCCATTTGTATTGTTGACCTATTTCTACCATATAGAGCAGGTTTCGTTCAATTTCGACCCCTCTGTCACATGGTACTAATGTTTGTGTCCAGAATCACTGCGCCGCGGCAGCCTACTCACGCAGACAGAGTAGGCTCTATATGGTAGAAATAGGTCAACAGTACAAATGACGCTAGTTTTTTAAATTAATTTATTTTTAATGAGCGGCCCCCACCATATCTACTAATCTACCGGAACTACTTCATATTTATCAGACACGGACCATAGCTCTGACCACGGGACTCGGGCAATCAATTAATACCTTTGCAACCACTACATTAATGGTAAGTATTTCCTACAGAAAATACTCAAAAAATCTGAACTAACCCTTTAATAGCACTCCCATTACCTAAACACTAGTTGCAGTTTTGGTGGTTGTGGGCTAACCTGATTGCACAATCTCCCCTGGCCAATACAAGGAGAGATTCCGTCTTCAAGAGCAGTAGAAATTTGCTCTCGGGTAGGTAGGTAGGGACAGCTTTGAAGATCAAGAAGTATGCAAATCTGGTTATGTTGGGCAGTCAGTGTAACTTGTCGCCGATACGGCTACTGTACAAGTTTATCCACTGATGGTGTGCAGATCAGTATTACGGATATTATAATTGACTTTTGTCTGAATGAGTCGGCGAATAATCGCTGACTCATTCAGATATCATAGCAACACCAGATGTTGCCTATGAAGAAAATAACTATTTAGCTGACTTTGTGAATGCTTTATGTATTGTTTAACATTTGAATATATAGTCCACAGAATATATGACCCCCACAGAGGCCACAGAGGCTCCCCAGGCCTTCTCCAATGAGGAGAGGGACAACCTCCCTGTGTTCACCATGGACTACCACCGCGTCCAGGTTCCCTTTGAGATCACGCTGTGGATCCTGCTGACGTCCTTTGCTAAAATTGGTATGTATACAGACGGTGGGTGGGAAAAAGTACTCAAATGTTTTACTTAAAGGTAGGTTAAAAAGGTTAAAGTACTATATTCTGATAGTAATCATTGCTACAGAGCGTTTGTTAAGTCACAGGGGTCTCTCCTGCTCTTAAGTAAACAGACTGAATGTAAAAAGTATTACATTCAGTGAAGTCAGATAACACAATTTCAAGACTTTTACAGGTTTTTAGTAATGAATATAGGTTAGGGTTCAGGATGAGAGTAAGAGCAGTAAGAGCCCTGAGTTTTTTTCTTAAATTAACATGGCTGGTCCTCTACTCTACTCTACTCTACTCTACTCTACTCTACTCTACTCTACTCTACTCTACTCTACTCTACTCTACTCTACTCTACTCTACTCTACTCTACTCTACTCCACTCTACTCTACTCTACTCTACTCTACTCTACTCTACTCTACTCTACTCTCTCCTCTCCTCAACCCGCCCCCCCGCAAAATAGGTTTCAACGTCTACCATAAGATCACCATCTGGATCCCAGAGACGTGTCTGCTCATCTCCATCGGCCTGATCGTGGGGGGCATCATGCGCGCGATCAAGGAGAAATCCCCCGACATGCTGGACTCCAACATCTTCTTCCTCTACATGCTGCCGCTCATCGCGCTGGAGAACGGCTACTTCATGCCCACACGGGCCTTCTTCGAGAACGTGGGCACGGTGGTGTGGTTCGCCGTGGTGGGCACCCTGTGGAACAGCATCGGCATCGGCCTGTCCCTCTACGCCATCTGCCAGATCGAGGTGTTCGGCGTCCAGGACATCAGCCTGCAGGTACCGGTTTGATGATGATGTGTAAAGTGTTCACTCCCTGCTCTGTGATTTATTTATAGTGGTCAGTGGTGTAAAGCAACTAAGTACATTTACACAAGTACTGTACTTAAGTACAATTTTGAGGTATTTTCTTTTACTTTACTGGAGTATTTCCAATTGTCTGTACTTTTACTTCTACTCCACTACATCTCAGAGGCTATCTCAGAGTACTTTTACTCCACTACAATTATTTGAAAACATTAGTTACTAGTTACTTTGTATACTTTGATTGTTATTACAAAACACACATTACTCACTTCAGCCCTATACATTTTGGCCATTTGAAAATAGCTGATCTACAAGCTCACAATGTGAGCTTGTAGATCTGCTATTTCAAAAGATTTTTTATACATTTTATACATTTGAAAACGTTTTTGACACCAATACTTTTGTACCTTTACTCAAGTAAATTTGGATTAACAGACTTTTACTTGTAACAAAGTCTTTCTACATTGCAGTATTAATACTTTTACTTAAGTGAAAACATTGAGTACTTTTTCCACCACTGGTCGTGGCCCAAGGTTTTGCCAAAACACCCTATTGATTGAACAGGAAATAGTGCATGACTTTTTCTCCCATCATGGGACAGGGACAGGGGTAGGTAGGTAGGACTGGTCGGTGTCGAACCAGTCTACTTTCTCTAGTAGTGTTTACAGGGCTCTATTCAGGGTGAAATTTGAACAAACCACTAATTACGAATTTCGGACTAGGCAAGAGGCGTTTCCCCGCAAAATTCGGTATTCTGTGGCACCCCTCTCACCCGCCAAACACCTGAGCTACCCCTTACATTATGCATAGGTGTGGTTTGGGCGTTACAATGATAAAACCAATCACCGTGCCAGAAGCCATTGCCTTTAAGAGAAGACTGCGCTAGCCGTCATCCCCGATCCAATATATGCTCTAGCCTATCTCCCTGTCTGCAGTCTCTGCACTGTTGCCTGGTCTGATTATTATAAGCCGCATTGGGCTTGTTTTCCTTCTTTTTTTTAATTTTATCCAAATACATTTTTATGTTAATTTGTAGCCTATTGTGTTCACAATAAGCTTGTCATATTAGTCAGATCCGGAATAGTATATGAAAGCCATTTAAAATATTTATACTATTGGTACACACCGGCTGCTCCCAAATAATTAATTACATCATGTTGCGACAACGCTCCTACGTGGTACACAGACAAACAGTAGCACATGGGTATAATAAATTGGACAGTTTTAGGAAAGGTCTATAGCCTATGTACTCACGTTGGCTGTATTGTTCTATTTCCACCATTCTAATGGATTCCAGGGGTGTGTAAACATCTCTGTAGTAGCTCCATAGTTTCCTCTGAAGTGACGCAGTTAAAGTTAACTTACATCCATATTGTCCCCGTTATCTTTCATCATCCACCTTTGTTCAGTAATCCCGAACAGAGCTAAACTTTAAGTTTACATCAATCAAAGCCTCTCAAACCCAGACACATTGCTGCAATGCGTATGTGCGTCGCCTACCTACCCAAAATAACAGACATACAAGCTATCAACGGCGCTGCGTCATGTCTGTCGACAGCTTACAGATCTGTTATTTTGGACAGCATACAATGAGGCGCGCGCGCCACGGAGAAGCCAAACCAAAAACATTACATTACGTGGTCAACAACATACTAGACATGTAACTTGCTTGGAGCTTTTAATGCAGTGGTTCTCAACCTGTGGGACGAGACCACAATGGAGCACCCAACGCCTGGCGAGCTTGTAGATCTGCTATTTTCACAATATTTATCTGTGGAACCGAGTCAAATAAAATGGGGGGGTCCCCAGTTCAAATATGGTTATTTTGGGGGGTCATGAACGTAGCGTTTACGCGGGGAATATAATAATAATATATGCTAATATATATAATATAGGCTATAATATAATATTCACCCGCAGCATGGGTTTAACGAGACAGCAGCCAAAATGAAAATCACACTAGATGATCCTATCATCTTATAAAAAATTTAAGTGCTTAAGATTTTAGCCCAAACCCAACGGGACCCGACCCGGCCCGTCGGCACCGGCTGAGCCGGGTCTACGTTTTTTTTACATCCAAATAAATTCACATATTAATTAATTTGTAGCGTAGGCTATTGTGTTCACAATAAGCAACTTGTCATATTAGTCAGATCCCCAAGAGTATATGAAAGCCATTTAAAATAGTTATATATTCTTACACAGCTGATGCCAAATAATTAATCAACAGGGCAGCGCAACGCAAAAGTAAAATCAAGTCATGACGCAGCAGCAGATCGAGCACCCTTTAAAGTTTAAACCATAACATGACATCTTCAGACTATTGAGCTTTCTTCATGTCTTTTTCACCTCAAAGTAAATGTTGGATTATTTCTTCAAATGAGAGCACAGCGGGCAGTAGCCTAGAAGGTAACATTGGATGTGATTTCTCCATCACAAAAATGATTACGGTTATTCTATGAAACATATTTCATAGAATAACCATAATCATTTTTAAAATGGTTATGGGGCAGTGTATATATTTATATAGCCCTATTTGCTCCAAGCTGTTTTTTAAATAAAATATAGACTGCTGGAAGAATTAACGAATTACCAAGATTTAATGAGAAATAAGGCTTCTTTAGAAAAATGACTGACGGGCTGGGCTGGGCCTAATTTGTCAATTATTAGTCGAGCCGGGCTGAAATATTTAGGGGATATGAAAGCTCTAGTTAGTAGTTTGAAGTGCTCATGTGGCTAGTTGCTTCTTTTTGTTTTCATAGACCTGCGGTTGCTTATTTCTCGCCAAGGCTGGCAACACGGCTCATGGTCCAACGCACAAAGCCATTGTAGTGTCTGTGTGCACTTGGCAGGTGATTTTAGAAACCGGCGGGTGGTATTAGATTCCACTCATCATCATCATCGGCGATCACTCGAAACGAGTATGATTGTCCTCCTGTAGGTGGGTCTGGTCATCTGTGGGTCCTCAGGTGGCTGTAGAGGCCAATCCGGGATCCACAGTCTCTATTGCAGTGGGGGCATATGTAAGTGGTGGTGGTGGTGGTGGTGGTGGCGGTGTGAGGAGCTGTTTTGGTGGTGGATCTCTCCTTTCTTTGTTGCCTCTTTGTTTCCGCGGCACAGTGGAGGTCCTTTTCCAGGTGTGCCGTGCCTTCATGGACCATCCTGCTCCACAAGTCTCTCTGGGGGACAGCCTCCTCCCAGTTGGTGAGGTTGAAGCGGCATTTCCTCAGGTGGGTTTTGATGTTGTCTTTATACCGCTTCTTCTGACCCCTGTACGTTGTCCTTCCTTCAGTTGTCCATACAACATTTGTTTCGGAAGGCGACTGTTTGGCATGCGTATGACATGGCCGGTCCATCGCAGCTGGTGCCGAATGATGGTTGTGGTGATGCTGAGGATGTTAGCTTCCTTCAGAACACTGACGTTGGTTCGCCTATCTTCCCAGTTGATCCTGAGGATCTTGCGGAGACATCGCTGATGGTACTGCTCCAGAGCCTCAGATGTCTGCTGTAGGTGGTCCAGCTGTCAGCCCCATAGACCAGAGTGGGCAGAACTACAGCTTGGTAGACAAGGAGTTTGGTCTTGGTCTGGATGTCACGATTCTCAAAAACTCTTTTCCTCAGCCTAGCAAAAGCTGCGCTGGCACACCCTATGCGGTGGTGAATCTCGGTATCAATGACAGCTCTCGTGGAAAGAAGACTGCCATGGTAGGCGAATTGATCCACATTTTCCAGGATGTTATCTCCCACACAAATTGTGGGGGGTTGGGAGGGTGTGTCAGGAGCTGGTTGGTATAGGGCCTGAGTTTTCTTGATGTTAATGTCAAGTCCCAGGAGTCGGTAAGCTCTGGCAAAAGCATCCAAGATGTTCTGGAGGTCCAGCTCAGAATGAGCAACTAGAGCATTGTCATCTGCGTACTGGAGCTCTGTAATGGAAGATGTAAGCACCTTACTTTTTGCCCTGAACCTGTTCAGGTTGAAGAGCCCGCCGTCTGTCCTGTAGATGAACTTGACTCCCTCAGGTAGGTTTTGGCTGGTGAGGTGAAAGATGACTGAGATGAAGATGGCGAACAGGGTTGGTGCAATGATGCATCCCTGCTTGACACCAGTGACAACTTTGAAGGGAGCCGTTTCAGAGCCGCCATTGCCAACTACAGTTGCGGTCATATCGTCATGCAACAGACGCAAGATCTTCAGGTACTTGTCCGGGCATCCTATCCTGGAGAGGGCACCCCAGAGGGCAGTTCTGTTCACAGAGTCAAAGGCCTTTGTGAGGTCGATGAACGCCATGTATAGTGGTAGGTGTTGTTCCCGACATTTTTCTTGCAGTTGACGAGCTACAAAAATCATGTCCGAGGTTCCCCTAGCAGGACGGAAGCCGCACTGCGACTCTGGGAGGATCTATTCTGACAGCGGCAGTAACCGGTTGGCCAAAATACGGGCCAGTATTTTTCCTGTTGTGGACAGGAGGGAGATGCCTCTGTAGTTGCCACAGTCTGCCTTATCTTCTTGAAGATAGTGACAATCAAGGCGTCCCTGAGTTCGGCTGGGATTTCCTCCTTTTCCCAGATTTTACCAAGGAGGCTGTGGATGTGGCAAAGGAGCTTTGGTCCGCCTTGCTTGAAGATTTCTGCTGGAATCCCATCTGGTCCAGAGGCCTTGTTATTACTCAGTTTCCTGATGGCATCCATGACCTCCTTTTCGGTGGGGGGATCACCCAAATTCTCCATGATGGGTCGCTGAGGAATCTGGTTTCCCTCTCCACTGTGGTGTTTCGATTCAGAAGCTCTTGGAAATGTTCTCGCCATCTGGAACTGATACCTACATCGTCCTTCAGCAGGGTTTGTCCATCTTTAGAGCGGAGGGGGTTTAGGCCTCGATAGCTGGGCCCATAAACAGCCTTGGTGGCATTGAAGAAACCCCTGGTGTCCCCAGAGTCAGCAAGCCTCTGAATTTCCAGGGCCTTCTCCATCCACCATTTGTTCTTCAGCTCTCTCACTCTGCTCTGGACAAGTGCCTTTGCCTTGGCGTGGGCCTGCCTTTTGTCCCTGCAGTTGATGTCGTTCTGCCAAGAACAAAAGGCTTTCCTTTTGGCATCGATAAGCTGTTCTATTTCGGTGTTATTGTCATCGAACCAGTCCTGGTGTTTCCTGGTCTTGTAGCCAATGGTGTCCTTGCTGGTCTCAAGTAGTGTGGTCTTAAGAGCCTTCCAGTGTTCTTCCACATCCTCAGGATATTCTTCCGGGAGTCTCACAAACAGGGCGTTTTGAAGAAGTTGCAGTCTGTGTCTCCAAGGCTGTCGATGTTAAATTTAGGGCGGATTTGACTCCTTTGTGTCCTCCTCTTCTGCCGCAGCTGGATGTTCATTGTGGAGCGGATGAGGCGATGGTCTGTCCAGCTGTCGTCCGCACAGATCATGGCCCTGGTGATGTTAACATCTTTGCGATCTCTGGCCCTGACAATGACATAATCTATGAGATGCCAGCGCTTCGATCTGGGATGCATCCAGGATGTTTTGAGCCTGTTTTTCTGGCGGAAAAGGGTGTTAGTTATCACAAGCTCATGTTCGGCACACTTTGACAGAAGGAGGACTCCGTTGGTGTTGACATTCCCAACACCTTCTTTGCCTAGAGTGCCTTTCCAGAGATTGTGATCCTTGCCTACCCTGGCATTGAAGTCCCCGAGTAGGAGGATCTTATCTTCTTTCGGGATGTTCGATAGAACCTGGTCTAGGGTTGCATAGAAGGTCTCCTTGTCTTCATCCTGTGAGTCCAAGGTTGGTGCATAGGCACTCACAGCCGTGGCCATCTGATCGTTTGAGAGCCTCAGGCGTACGCTCATTGATTCCTACTGGAGATTCGGAGAGTTGGGAGATGAGCCGGTTTCTGATGGCAAATCCCACTCCGTGGATTCTGGGTTCAGCAGCCGCTTTTCCCTTCCAGAAGAATGTGTATCCCCCTTTCTCCTCCTTTAGTTGCCCCTCCTCGGCCAGGCGGGTTTCGGACAGGGCAGCGATGTCGATCTTCCACCTTTTCAGCTCCCTGGCAATGATCGCAGATCTTCTTTCTGGACGATTGCTGGAGGCACTGTCCATAAGTGTTCTCACGTTCCAGGCTCCAAAGTTCATTGTTTTTGTTTTTCTTATTTGTTTTCGACCGCTAAAAGGTGAACCCACTGGATGCGGTATTCCAGTCAGGTTTATAAGAGGCAGGCTATTTTTAGGGCACCTTTTCTAGCCCCTTCCCCGTGTGGGGTGAGCAGAGTGGACCCTAAATAGGGCTGCTCAGACGTGGGTGCAGCTGCCGAAATGTTCTCTCTGCCTCGGTCCGAGAGCAAGGCGACTGAATCAAACACCCACCGCCTATGTGCCAGTGCATGGCTAGAAGCTCCCAGACTTCACTGTCCTGCTCCCGTTACCGTTTCCTGAACGCCATAGGACTTGTAGGGGGGATTGGGTAATGGTGGGTCCTTCAGGAGAACGCCTGTGCGTGGGATCTTTTAAAGTGGGGAGACTGGTGCACAGCCAGCCACCACACTATCCTTGACAAAGAGAGGGCCAGGGTCCAATGGCATGGAAACCAAGACAATTGGGGGCCCATCTTTGCTGCAGCCTTCTTCCGCCTTTGTGACCGTTGTGGAGCTTCTCTGCAACCATCATTCGCCCACTCCGCCGTTGAGGTCTTTTTTTTGGATCGCTCTTCGTCTGGAACCTCCCCCTTGACCTTACCGCCATGGGTGACCCTACCAGGAGCTTAAGCTCCAGACGGCATCGCTCTCAGGTTCATCGGAACACACAAGGCTCTCCACCACGGCAAGGTGGCGATCCAAGGAGAACTAAATTAGATAGATTCCACTATCCCCCCCCCGAAACCCGTACCCATGTGTGTCTGTAGAATTGCAATGTGGGGGATATAGCAACAACACGCCCACGGGCACACCTCCACGCACAAATAACGGCGTCGGCATAATGGTGACGGGTAGAGCAGGTGCTAGAATAACCTATTGGGGCGGCGCAGCTCCATTATCAGTATTTAACAGGTTAAGGGTAGCGTTGCGGCTGGGAAAACTGGCACAGAATAGAGCCGACAGTGTCCAGCCCTAGGGGTAGGTTGCTGGTTAACACCTCTGACAAGGTTTCAGAGCCCTATCTGGGGCTAAGTGTTTTTGCTCAAGGACACTGCTAATCAGTTAGTAGGCTGCACACACTTTAAATTGTACCTCCGGTGACCGAAAGATTAAGATAATAAAATAAAAATATAAATAATGGGACGCTATAGCAAAACGTGTTAATATCGCAGCACAATAATTTTATCCACTTGGTCTATTTATATGTTGGCCATTCAAATATAGCAGATATACAAGCTCTCAGCACGTCACTCTGTGCTGTGATCTTGTAGATCTGCTATATTTGAACATTTGTGAAAAATCTTGTTTGAATTCTTTAGTTTTTTACATAAATCTTCTCTCGTGGGGGTCCCTGGCACAAAACATTTTCAGATCTACTGCATTATTGGATGACAGTGTCCCATGCCAAAAATATCAGATCTACAAGTGGCCTAGATCTGATATTTTCAGTGTGGTACACTTTGTGGTATACATATTGATAATAATTAGGCATAACCATCAGCTGTAAATGTATTTTATTGTTCCTTCGCCTCATGCTTTCTTTTTGTTGATTTTTGGGGGTCCAGGAGAACTTGCTGTTCGCGTCCATCATCGCTGCGGTGGATCCCGTGGCAGCGATCAACGTGTTGGAGAACGTGGGAGTCAACGAGGAGCTCTACATCGTCATATTCGGAGAAGGCCTTTTCAACGACGCCGTCATTGTGGTGAGTGAGTGCTGGAGAGGTGTGTGCGTGTGCGTGTGCGTGTGCGTGTGCGTGTGCGTGTGCGTGTGCGTGTGCGTGTGCGTGTGTCTGTGTCTGTGTGTGTGTGTGTGTGTGTGCGTGTGCAAAAAGTACTCACATTTTGTACTTCAGTAAAGGTATCAACCGCAATGTAGAAATACTCTGTTACAAGGAAAAGTCTGGAATTCAAAATTTACTTGAGTAAAAGTACAAAAGTATTGGCATCAAGATGTACTTAAAGTACCAAAAGTAAAATAAAAGTACTCGTTATGCAGAAGGTACAATTTCACAAGTTTTGAAATGTATGCAAATCTTTTGAAAATAGCAGATCTACAAGCTCACAATGCGTTGCATCACGAGGCATTGTGAGCATGTAGAAGTGGTTAATGTATGTTTTGTAATAATCAAAATGTACATAGTATCTAGTAACTAAAGTTGTCAAATAATTGTAGTGGAGCAAAAGTACAATATTTGCCTCTGAGATGTAGTGGAGTAGAAGTAAAAGTACTGAAAATTGGAAATACTCCAGTAAAGTAAAAAATACCTAAATATTTTAGTACAGTACTTCAGTAAATTGACTTGGTTACTTTAATCCGCTGATTAGACAGTAGACTAAGGGGCGGCAGTGGCTCAGGGGTAGAGTGGCCGGGTAGAGTGAACTGGAAACCGCAAGGTTCCCATTTTGACTTCCCAGTTCGACTTCCCTCAGAGTTAGTGTCGCAGTGTCCTTGAACAAGACGCTGAACCCCTAATTGCTCCCGATGAGCAGGTTGGTGCCTTGCATGGTTTCCTCCGCCATCGGTGTATGAATGTGTGTGTGAATGGGTGAATGTAATCTATGTAAACATCTATGTAAGCGCTTTGGATAATAGCGCTATATATAAATGCACCATTTAATACACTGGACAACAGAAATCCTCTATTCTTCTTCAAACGGACTTATAACTGGTAGAACAGCTAGCTTTTGGCAAATGTTCCCCCCAGAATACGGATGCCGGGGTTCAAGTCGTTAAAAAACCCAAAACAAAGGTGCGTCCTGTGTGTCAAAAGTGCCGCGTTGAAAATGTGTGCAAATCTTTGAATATATATTTTTTGAAGCGAACATTTGTTACTCAAATCTTTGCTTCTGGGGATTCTACAAATGTCTTCTAAATCCTAACAGTTTTTTGAATAAAACTTATGTTGCTAGTGGTTCTCAAACTTTTCCATGTCAAGGACCCACAAAATTATACGTATTTGACCGCGGACCCCCATCTCAAAATTATTCGTTCCAGGGACCCCCAGAAGCAAAGATTTGAGTTACAAATGTTCCCTTTAAAAAAGTATATATATATATTTTCAAGATTTTTCTAAAATAGCAGATCTACAAGCTCGTAGCTTGTAGATATACAAGATATACAGATACTGTACAAGATATGCAGATAAGCTACGAGCTTGTATATCTGCTATTTTTTAATAGCCAAAGAAATCTAAAAATGACACAGATGCGTTCCCGGTCCTAATAGTTTAATGTCAGGTCTTACTCTTGATAGACGACCATCATCATCTCTTTAATATGTTCCTCTTCTCTCCAGGGCCTGTACAACATGTTCATCTTCATGGCGGACGTGCCCGTGGTGGAGTCGCCCGACGTCTTCCGGGGCGTGGCGAGCTTCTTCGTGGTGGGCGTGGGCGGCGTGTTCGTCGGCTTCCTCTTCGGCATCCTGACGGCCTTCACCACGCGCTTCACCAAAAACGTGCGGCAGATCGAGCCGCTGTTGGTCTTCGTGTTCAGCTACCTGGCCTACCTGGTGGCCGAGATGTTCAATGTCTCCAGCATCATGGCGTGAGTGTAAAACACTGTTTGTCAGATTTTCCGAGAGAAACAAGCAACCAGTGATGGAAAGTAACTACTAAGTACTGTACAGTTTTGAGGTACTTTTACTTTACCGGAATATTTCCAATTGTCGATACCTTTACTTCTACTCCACTACATCTCAGAGGCAAATATTGTACTTTTTACTTCACTACAATTATTTGAAAACTTAAGTTACTAGTTTCTTTGTAGATTTTGATTATTATTACAAAACATACATTTCTCATTTGTATTTAAATTTCAGCCATTTGAAAATAGTCAATTTACAAGCTCACAATGCGTCGCATAGATCTGCTATTTTCAAAAGATTTTTATACATTTGAAAACTTGTGAAATGGGACATTCTGCACAATGAGTACTTTCTACTTTTGGTACTTTAAGTACATTTTTATACAAATACTTTTGTACTTTTACCCAAGTAAATTTTGAATTCTGGACTTTTACTTGTAACAGAGTATTTTTATTTATTGATTAAAAAGTACTTTATTTGAGTACTTTTTCCACCACTGGAAACAGGCGACCAGCAGGTCTATGAAAACAAGACCAAAAGAAGCGGCGAGAGCACTTTAAACCTGATATGCATCAAATAGCCGATCTACAAGCTCACAGCGCATCAGAAAGGTGTATTTTTTTTAACCATTCACCAACCAACACAAAACACAAATCTGGTACAGGGGTCCGTGGAATTCATTTGGGTTCCACGCTTGACATGAAAATGTTTGAGAACCACTGATTTAAACAACATTATGAAACCAGACCCAAACTAGAAAAAGTGCTCCTCGGAGCACAGGTCTCCGCCAGGTCAGGTATTCTGGCCTCCTGGTGGCGCTATAATTGGCCAATGTGAAAAGGGTGCCAACCGTTCTTGCATTGACACTGCATTCATGATTTGATGCATTTTGTTCCAAAAATGTGTTTTGCTGCTAACAGGCCAAAGTGAGAAGGGTGCATTTCTTCCTCGGCCTAGTGGGAATGTGCGTGTGAAATTTCACAGAAATCGCAAGCTGTGTGTATACTTTGAGGCTTTTTGTTCAAAACGGACCAATCCTGCAAACTTTGGAAGCCAACCTTATAGGCAATGAGGATGGAATATGGGAAATCGGACAGATCTGTGTTGATCACATGACTATAGTGATACTGTGTACTGATTTGCATGACATTTGGATAACATTTGTAGGAGTAATATAAAAAAATGGGTTTTGCACAAATCGGCCTCCTGGTGGCGCTATAACAGGCCCATGTGAAAGGCAGAGGTTCTGAATTGGCATCCAGGGAGTGTGTGTGCACAGTTTCGGAGCGACCGGGCCAACGGTGCCGGAGTTTAGCTGGTGACAGACGGACACACACACACACACACACACACACACACACACACACACACACACACACACACACACACACACACACACACACACACACGGACGGACGGACGGACGGACAGGGGGTAAAACATACTCTCTGAGACAATAAGAGACAATAAATAAGAAATTAACATACAACGTATTTCATTGTTTTATTTCATTGTGTTTCTTATTTATTTCATTGTGGTATTTATTATTTAAAACTTTGGACCAATGGACATCCATAGGCAGTAGTAGCATAAAATGCAGAATGTCAAAATCTTGAGATGCCACAATAATGCTGGTCAAACTTGTTTACAGTAAAAGAAATATGCTTAATTCAGCTGTCAAATCATTAACCCCAACTCTGGAACCAAAATGCACCAAAACAATAAGAGTCAAGAAAAACTATGTGATGCCCATCTGAAAAATATTAGAAAATGAGAATGTATGCACGTCTCCATATCTAAAAAGAAATCCATTGAAATAATAATAACTATTATTCAATTATACTGATCCATCCGTAACACTTTATTTTCCTAAATGCAGTCTTCAAAGATGAATGACTTTGTACTTGTCTACAACTGAAAGTAAAGAGAAAAATATAAATAGTTCCTGCTCAGTAAAATCCTGATTGTTAATTTAACTTGTTAATTAAAATGCATACCGGTATTCAGACAGGGAACTACTAAAGTCTGTGGATCCCCATAAGACGGGGATTAGAAACTAATAAAGGCCTGACAAGCTGAGTCATCCATGGAGAGGGCTATGTCAACAGGTCTCCCTGGACACCTAATCTCTCTGAAGATTTGCATGACCTTTGGATAAAATCTGTAGGAGTAATATAAAGAAATTGGTTTTGCACATATCGGCCTCCTGGTGGCGCTATAACAGGCCCATGTGAAAAATGGGGGCAAATGTTCTGAATTGGCATCCAGGGAGTGTGTGTGCACAGTTTCGCAGCGACCGGGCCAACGGTGCCAGAGATTAGCTGGTGACAGACGGACGGACGGACGGACGGACACACGGACACACGGACACACACACGGACGGACGGACAGGGGGTAAAACATACTCTCTCGCCATGCCTTACGGCCTGGCGGAGACAACAAGTAACTACACTTTAGAAACAAGCCTAAAATACTACTGCACCAATATTTACAAGCGTTTTACAGAAAAACAAGCCCAAACTCGCTTATAATAAGAATCCCCCATACAGCATTTGTGTTGTTAAAAGAATTGAAAACATATTCCAAATTCTTCACATCACGACAACGATAAGCTTGTAGATCGGCTATTTTCAAATATAATTGTGGGCTCGCTGCATGCAGTAGCAGCGAGCACACTATTGATGTTCTACATTATTTCTTTATTCTCTCCCAAAAGTTTGGCACCTAACTACTCCTACATACTTTCACTTAGAAACTCCATTCAAACTGTAAAAATAATCCAGCTTACTGTGGACACGTGTGTCTTATCTTTTTGAAATGATTTGTAGTTTTTGAAATATTTACACCCCTAAAAGTCTATGGGAAAGTCAATAGTTATTTGAAAACCCCATTCTCTTTCACTTGTTTAAAATCATGTTACTTCAGCATGCTTTAGCTTACAGACTCCAACTTTAAAAGGTTGAGGTACATTATGACTTCCATTGCTGTGTTTAACTTTTTGATCACTTTTATACTTTTGAAGCTATCCCACTTTAAAGCACATGTGGATCTCACAGTCTTTTCAGCTTTTCCAATACACACTAATGGTGTTTGCTAGAAGGGAGAGAGAAGGAGATAGGAGGAATGGCCCATGTTTTCGTTAAGTCACTGTGGCTGCAATTTTTACACTACAGATATCTTTTTACATCACCAAGTGCGCACAGGTCTGCTCTCCAATTTAATCCAAAGAAGCTAAGCTGTGTGATGTATACATTTTTAGTTAAGACCATTAATATCAACCCATGTCCCTTTACACTCTAGCAATCAGTACACCTGGTGACAGCTAGCCTGTCAGTCATTGGCTGCTCAGTGGTGCTGCAAAGTAACAAAGTACATTTACTCAAGTACTATGCAAGTGCTTACAATGCACAGTACAATTTTGAGGTACTTTTACTTTACTTTCCATTGTTGTTACTTCTACTCCACTACAATTACAGTATATGACAGATATACACAATACAAAACCTACAGTAACCACACAGCCGATCTACAATGTGAGTGTTATGAGCTTGTAGATCTGCTATTTTCTGAAAAGTTGAGTATTTTACTTTGGTACTCAAATGCTAAAACGTTTATACACTGCAAGCTCCAAAACTCCCACCCCCCCATACTCCACCACCACCACCCCACCTCCCACACCACATGACATACATCCCTCTGTCATACTTTGACTATTCGAAAAAAGCCGATCTACAATGCTATGCATTGGGAGCTTGTAGATCTGCTATTGTCAGATAAACCTTGACAGTTTTTGGAAAGTTTGAGTACAGGGGGCGGCAGTGGCTCAGGGGTAGAGTAGCCATTAGAGTGGATGGATGGCAACTGCGAGGTTCCCAGTTCGATCCAGGGCTCCCCCAGAATTAGTGTCGAAGTGTCCTTGAGCAAGACGCTGAACCCCTAATTGCTCCCGATGAGCAGGTGCTTTGCATGGTTTCCTCTGCCATCGGTGTATGAATGTGTGTGTAAATGGTTGAAATTCTAATGGCAATAATTTTGTAAATTTAAAGCTACAATTTAACTAATGGTGTGTATTGGTCAACATAACCCCACACAACCCCCCACACCCCATACCCCCCCCCCCCCCCAACTCCCCACAATATTTTCTAGTTTAGATCTGCTATTTTCAAAAGATTGTTGACATTTTTAAAACTGGTGAAATGGGTGATTCTGCGTAACGACTCGAGTACTTTTACTTTTGGTACTTAAAGTATATTTTGATTCCAATACTTTTGTACTTTTACTCAAGTAAATTTGGATTATCTGACTTTTACTTGTAACAGAGTGTTTCTACGTTGCAGTATTGATACTTTACTTAAGTAAAAAATGTGACCCTCCTGCCTCCTCCTGGTCCCTCCTGGTCCCTCCTCCTCCTGCAGCATCGTGGTCTGTGCCCTCACCATGAAGTACTACGTGGAGGAGAACGTGGCCCAGCAGTCCTGCACCATCATCCGCCAAATGGTCAAGATGCTGGCCTCCATCTCCGAGACGCTGGTCTTCTTCTTCCTGGGTGTGGTCACCGTCACCACGGAGCACGAGTGGAACTGGGCCTACATCCTGTTCACGCTGCTGTTCGCCTTCGTCTGGAGGTTCCTGGGTGAGGAGGAGGGGGGGGAGGTCCCCAAATGATTAGCTTAACCCATTAAGACCGGGAATCTGTGTCATTTTAAGATTTATTTCGCTATTCAAAAATAGCAGATCTACAAGCTCGTAGCTTTTGTAGATCTGCTATTTTTGAAAAATCTTGAAAATGTGTGCAAATCTTACATATATATATATTTGTTTTCAAAGCGAACATTTGTAACTCAAATCTTTGCTTCATGGGGATTCTACAAATGTCTTCTAAATCTTAACAGTTTTTTGAAAAAACTTATGTTGCTGTAATCAGTGGTTCTCAGTGGAGTAAAAGTACTCCACTACAATTAGTAACAAGTACTCTGGGATGTAGTGGAGTAGAAGTAAAAGCATTGGAAATTGGAAATACTCAAGTAAAGTACAAATACCTCAAAATTGTACTTAAGTACAGTACTTGAGTCTATGCACTTTAGTTACTTTCCACCACTGATCTTTACACGTAAACCTGTGATGTGACAATAACTGTTGATTCCTCTAAACCCTCTCGTCTCCCCTGCCCTCCTCCAGGAGTTCTGGTGCTGACCCAGATCATCAACCGGTTCAAAACCATCTCTTTCACCTACAAGGACCAGTTTGGCCTGGCCTACGGTGGCCTGCGAGGGGCCATCTGCTTCGCCCTGGCCTTCACCCTGCCCGGCAACATCAACAGGAGAGAGCTGTTTGTCACCGCCTCCATCGCCCTCATCATCTTCACCAACTTCATACAGGTATCACCGCATACGGCCAGGTTTCATCATATCAAGCAGTGGTGGAAAAAATACCCAAATGTTTTACTTAAGTAAAAGTATCGATACTGCAATGTAGAAATACTCTGTTACAAGTAAAAGGCCGGAATTCAAAATTTACTTGAGTGTAAGTGCAAAAGTATTGGTATCAAAATGTACTTAAAGTACCAAAAGTAAAAGTACTAAAATGTTTGAAAATAGCTTGTAGATCGGCTATTTTCAAATAGCCTAGGTATAGAATAGGGCTTAAGTGGTTAATGTAAAAGTATAGACAATTGGAAATACTCCAGTAAAGTAAAAGTAACTAAATATTGTACTTAAGTACAGTACTTGAGTAAATGTACTTAGTTACTTTACACCACTGATATCAAGGACCCCCAAATGTATATGTATATGGCCGTAATCCCCCGATCTGAAAATATGTTGTGCCAGGGACTCCCATAAGAGAAGATTAGTTTAAAATCTTTTAAAAAAAATATTCAGAATTTTTCAAGATTTTTCAGATGTTTAAAAAAATAGTCGATCTACAAGCTCACAACACATTGCACCGTTGTGAGCTTGAAGAGCGGCTATTCTTGAATTTGCTATATTCTTGAATAGCCGCAGTTTGTGTTTACGCGTGTTTTCATAAATGAATGCCCTATTTTAAACGTTGTCGTTCGACAGTGTCGCTCAAAAATAGCTGATCTACAAGTTCATTGATCTACAAGTTCACCCAATTTCTTTTTTCTATCAATTACACACACCCCATGAAGCATTGAATTCATGGAGATTTTTTTGTTTTTGTCGCATTCCTGAGACAATAATCTGATGACCAGCGGAGACTCAAAGAGTCTACTTTGAGTCTCCTACTGGATACATTAGCATCTTTCCACCGGTCATCAAATTATTGGCAGGAATGCGACAAAAACAAAAAAGATCTCCATGAATTCAATGCTTCAGGGGGTGTGAAATTGATAGAAAATAAATATTTTTTGGGGTAAACTACTCCATTCGATATTGATCTGTTATGTTACAGGGTATCAGTCTTCGTCCTATCATCGAGTACATGAACCTACGAAGGACCAACAAGGAAATGAGATCCATCAACATGGTGATTCACAACAGGGTGTGTACAGTTCACTTTGTTTTCTGCTTCTCATTCACTCATCTCTATGTCTCTGTCCAAAGTTGACCCCTGTGTGTGTGTGTGTGTGTGTGTGTGTGTGTGTGTGTGTGTGTGTGTGTGTGTGTGTGTGTGTGTGTGTGTGTGTGTGTGTGTGTGTGTGTGTGTGTGTGTGTGTGTGTGTGTGTGTGTGTGTGTGTGTAGCTGATAGAACACACCATATCTGGCATTGAGGACCTGTGTGGACAGTGGAGTCATCACTACTGGAAAGACAAGTAAACACTTTACACTCTATATGTTATCTGTTATTATCAAACTTGTTCTGCTATTTTTGAATAGCCAACGCTAAAATCTAAAATGACACAGATACTTTCCCGGTTTTAATTTGTTAACCCATTCAATCCGGGAACACATCTGTGTCATTTTTAGATTTCTTTGGCTATTCAAAAGTAGCAGATCTACAAGCTCATAGCGCGGCACCGAGTGCCGCGCTATGAGCTTGTAGATCTGCTACTTTTTATAAATTGTGAAATTTGTGCAAATCTTTGAATATATATATTTTTTAAGTAAACATTTGTAACTCAAATCTCTGCTTCTGGGATCCCTGGAACAAAATATTTTACACATTTTCGCTTTAAGAAATATATATTCAAAGATTTGCACAAATTTCAAGATTTTTCAAAAATAGCAGATCTACAAACTCATAGCGCAGCACTCGGTGCCGCGCTATGAGCTTGTAGATCTGCTATTTTTGAATAGCCAAAGCAATCTTGAATGAAACAGATGCGTTCCCGGTCTTAATGGGTTAAACAGCTGAAATGATTACAAGATTAACAGAGGCATAACTTTTCTTTTGGAATAAACACGCATGGACAAACGCAAACTTTCTCTTATGTTCTCTGTCTGTCTGTCTGTCTGTCTGTCTGTCTGTCTGTCTGTCTGTCTGTCTGTCTGTCTGTCTGTCTGTCTGTCTGTCAGATCTAAGCTCACAACGCATCGTGTTGTGAGCTTGACAAAACTAGACAAAAACTAAAACATTTCAGATGACTAAAATATGACTAAAACTAAATGGATTAAAAATGTGACTAAAACTAAAACAAAATTTGCAACACTGCTGTCTCTGTCTCTCTCTGTCTCTCTCTCTCTCTCTCTCTCTCTCTCTCTCTCTCTCTCTCTCTCTCTCTCTCTCTCTCTCTCTCTCTCTGTCAGGTTTAAGAAGTTCATTGACAACGTGCTGAGGTTCATCCTGATCCGGGACAGGAAGTCAGAGTCCAGCATCGTGTCTCTCTACAAGAAGCTGGAGCTGCAGAAGGCCATAGATCTCAGCGCGGCGCCCTCTGTTGTCTCACTGAAGTAAGTACACCTGTCTGCAAGTCATTTAATGGACCCTTCGCTAAACCCCACCCCAAAAGCGATTGTCCAATACCAGCTTAGCAACCGTTGTTAGCCTGGCATAGGTCTGGCAAGCTTTCGTCACCTGCCATAGCTGTCAATGTTATTTCGCCCACACACACACACAATCATTTGCAACATAATAGCAAGAATAGGAATACCACGATAACGCAATGGTGACTATGAACCACGTACCCAAACCCGTTGGAGGCTGCTTTTCCCAAGCTGAAATCTGCACTTAAACTGCCAGGCTGCATGGCTGTGTTGTGTTGAACACATACACAGCTTAACGTCAGGAAAGTTACACGACTCACTCGCCCAGGTGGTGTCAATAATAGGCTACTAATCACCGTAATCGTAACAAAATTCAGAATCACAGCGCTGCCTGTTTCGGATTCCGCACGTTAAAGTATATTAATTCATTTGTTCGTCTATTTATTAACTGCTACTGCAGTCTTACCCTGCGGTACATGAAAACTCCTGTTACAGTCATGGATGAACTTCAGCCTGGTGTTTGCACTTTCTCCATTTACGGTCCGTACATCTATATAAACGTTCAGATTTCAAATATAAAGTGCTTACCCCATGGCCACGGATGTTACAATTATGCACGGGACTCTCAAAAGTACCCGTATATTCTGTATTGTTCAATAAAAAGCATTTTAATCTGATCAGTGGCCATTTTCTCATAATTTATCAGAGTGCAATACACCTACCAACCGATAGGGTCGCTCAGTTGAAAGCATATGGAGAAAATGGCCACCGATCAGATTAAAATGCTTTTTATTGAACAATACGGATGATACGGGTACTTCTGAGAGCCCTTACATAAATGTAACATCCGTGGCCATTGGATAAGCACTTTATATTTGAAATATGAACGTTTATGTAGATGTACGGGCCATAAATGGAGAAAGTGAAAACACCAGGTTGTAGTTCATCCATGACGGTCGTGACAGTCGACCGTCGTGTATCCATGGCTATTACTCCCTCTAACATTTCCCATGTTTTTAGTTTATTGAAATAATGTCATGCACATTTGTCCAGTGCATAGCCTACTGCAGGCCGTGTTGACTACATTTAGAAGAGATTTTGAAGCTCTTGCTCCTGAAATGATCGATTATTTTTAAGGGGAAAAGCCATCATTTAACATGCAAGTCAATGGGTGAGAAGCAGAGTTGCCAGGCGCTGCCAGGCCTGGGTGTGACTAACTTCGCACCACCAGTCACAGAGTGGAGTGGGTGGGGCTTAGCGAAGGGTCCATTGTGCCACTCTTTAACATTTACATTCAACATCGCTGTTGTTGTCGGGAAGAAACCTCTTCTCTCCATATATATATATTTTTTTGTTGTTTTGTTTAGTTTTTTAATTAATGCCCTACTTGATTATATTACAGCCAACAGCGTCACACAAAGGTTTAAAAAATAGCATATCTACAAGCTTGAAACGCGGCACGAAGCGACGCGTTTTGAGCTTGTATAAAAACGTTTTTTTATACTTTATTGCAGGTTCGTACATGTACAGTACATGTTATCGATTTCAGCCAATTATCAATTTATATTAAGTTTTCTTCACCTGCTTAATTCATACTTTCTTTATTTCCCCTTTTTTTCCCCTCCCTTTTTTTTATTATTAAACTATGTATAATATTTAAACTTATTTTTTTATGATGCAAGATGTGAAGAAGTTGGGGCCAGGGAGATGAGACTTCTGTGACTTGGCCGGTTCACAGAAAAGTTAGCCTCGGAAACCCAGGCTTTTTTTTTTGTTACAAAAGAAAAAAAGCCTGGGGGAGCGATGCAGGAACGATGGTCTTGGACCTTGTTATCTCCTAACCAATCAGAGTGCAGAGGGGCGTCGCTCTAAATTTGGTGACGTCAGCGTGCTCCGTGCACAGGCCGAGGGGGGGAGGGGAGGGGAGGCGGGGACATAGATTGGTGAAGCAATAGGAAGCCACGCACAAATCCAGGCGGCTGTGTTTGGGTCCGCCCTTCAAGACCATGGTTTGAGCTCGTAGCCTCAGGCTACAGAAAAGTTGATGCAACCTTTTACTGTTTAGGGTGAGATTTCAAGAGAAATATTGGCTCGTTGATTATACAGTTATTGGTGTTGGTGTTGGTGTAGCCATTTCAGAATATCAGTGGGTCTCATCTCCTACTGCTGTTTTTTATACTTTTGAATTTGAATCCTGAAAATAAATTTAAAATAAATGTCGGGTGGAAAAATAAATTTCCACCCGACAGATACGATTATGCTAGTGTCCCTAATGACTTTAGAATAGTTGAACAGGGAACACTTTCAAGATTTCAGATGTCAGTGCCTTGCTCAAAGGGACACCGTTTTTAACAGGCTATTGAACTTGGCCATTACTGATACCTCCTCTCTCTCCTGCCAGCGATGAGAAAAAGGACTTCGCAAGACCCAAGAAGACGTTCATGGCAGGGGACATAAGGAAGATGCACAACGTCCTGGACAATAACATGTACAACATCCGTCAGAAGGTGAGTCTGATTTATGAGCTTGTAGATCAGTTTTTTTCAAATGGCCTAAAGTGGTTAATGTATATTTTATAATGTAATAATTTATATCTACAAACTTTCCACCACTGCTGCCTACAATGTTGCTACCAGCTGTATGTGCGTGCATGCGACAATAAACACCTTGTACCTTCATTATGTTAAAGTAAATGCAATGTTTTTTTTTATGTTACTTTCAATTTTTCTCTCTGACCTCATTGTCCGTGTTATTCAAAACAAATCCCCAGACGATTGCTTACAGCACCAGACACAACCTGCCCGACAACAGTAAAGCCAGGGAGATCCTGATTCAGCAACACCCCAGTTTCAGGAGAAGCCTCCTCCCTGGAACCCCCCCCCAGGAGGTAAATGAGACAAGTTGGGGCCAGGGAGATGAGACTTCTGTGACTTGGCCGGGTCACAGAAAAGTTGATTGAAATTTTTTACTGTTTAGGGTGAGAAATATTGACTCGTTGATTATACAGTTATTGGTGTTGGTGTAGCCATTTCAGAATATCAGTGGGTCTCATCTCCAAATCCAAGGGCCCCCCAACTCTGGTTATAGATAAACCAGATGCATAGCTTAAAAATTGTGAGTTTGACCTTAGACCTTTTTTGATCCCCAGATGGCATCCAGCAGATCTCAGAAGTACTACTCTCTTCAGCCTGGTGGAGATCTGGAGTCTGCCTTCCCTCGCAGAAGATCCTCTCATGGTGAGTTTGGTCTTGTTTTTCTTGTTCACACATGTACATAAATGACAAGGCTTCGTGGCAATGGGAGTCAAAGTGATAACGAATAGGTGCAGGTGAGACACAACACAAAATAATTTACTAAATTAACACGATTCAGTAAGTACCCAGATTAAGACATGACCTGATTCCTTAGAAAGGTCTTATACTGAACCCGATTAAAGGGATAGTTCACCCCCAAAATGCCTTTTTTCCTATCGATTAGTCACCCCATGAAGACTTGAATTCATAGATTTTTTGGAAGCCAATAATTTGATGACCGGCAGCTGCTCCGGTAGGAGACACAAAGAGTCTCCTTTGTGTCTTCTACCTGAACCGCTGCCTACCGGTCCTCTGGTCATCAAATTATTGGCTTAGGAATGCGACAAAATGCAAAACATCCATGAATTCAAGTCTCCATGGGGTGACTAATCGATAGGGGGGGGGGGGGGGGGGTGAACTATCCCTTTAACACAGCTACATTTCTGCTCAATCTTTCCTTTTATTTATGCATAGTGTGATTCATTTAGAAGAACGCATCAACTGAGTCAAGGGGGAAAGACCAAATGAACAGCTCAGTGTTGCTATTTGACAATCATGCCCCTTATGTATTTGATTTGACTGTGCCTCCCTGTTATTAGACTTGTTCTACAGTTTCTTGCTTATTTATTTACTCTTCCCTAGTTTATTCTAACTCTACAACTGCTAGAGCTTGAGCACAAAAGGGACATTTTCCTTCTCCTTTCTGTGTTTTACTTTGTAAAATGTTGTGTTATGCATCACAGTACAATTCAAGTAACCCCTATACTCAATGTTTCCCAAACAGTGGGTCGGGACCCATGTTTGGGTCGTGGACCAGTTTTTCTGGGTCGTGAGTAAATATCCCCTGTTTGTTTTGTTTCCTACGTATACAAATAGACAAATACAATCATTTTCATCAATTAAAAACTATTCCAACATTTTTCAAAAGTATTTCATGAATTAAATTAAAAGAAATACAAAAATGTTCAATAAATCAAAAAAACACTTATAGGCCTATTCAGGCGCGCGGGAAGTCCTTAATACCTAGGGGGGCTGTGCGTCGGGGGGGACTTTCGCGCGGGCGCGCGATTTTTTTTGTGATTTTTTGGGGGTTTTCTGTGTTTTTCCCCACACAAAAAGGCAGAAAGACAGTGTAAACACCAGGTTGAAGTTCATCCATGACCGTAACAGACTGCTATGATCCATAAAATATATATATATTATAAAAAATAAAATAAAATAAAACTTTTTTTTTTTTTTTTTTTCTTTTTTCTTCCCATCACCAGGGGGGCTGCTCCCATCACCAGGGGGGCTGCAGCCCCCATAGCCCCCCCCCTTCCCGCGCCACTGGGCCTATTGGTAACCGGAGTCCCTCAGGGCTCAATACTCGTATCTTTTCTGTTTTCTGTTATTGTGGGGAAAGCTTTCGCTGAAAATAGCAGATCTACAAGCTCACAAAGCGACGCGCTGTGTCGCGTTGTGAGCTTGTCAATCTACTATTTTCAGCGAAAGCTTTCACCACAATAGGGATGCTGGGGTTTAAGTGGTAAGTGGTAAGAAGTAGTGAAAATAGCAGATCTACAGAAGATGTAGATCTGCTTGTAGAACTGCTATTTCCGGGTCTCGGAACAAACGTCTCATTTCTCTTTTGGGTCTTGAGACAAAAAGGTGTGAGAACCAACTGCTCTAACTCATCCTCTCCATCCTCACACAGAACGCTCCCTGATCCCCCCGAGGAGGCTGGACACCCTCAGGAAGGTGGTGCCAGACCCTGCGCCAAATGGGGCAGGAAGGCGCCGGTGCCCTTTCCCAGGAGACCTCCCCCTCTGCCACCACCTTCCTCCTGGAGGGTGCCGGACCACTTGCCCCCCCCCCCAGGGGGGACAACGGGGGGGCAGGTGGGGACCCCTTACTTAGACGCTCATCATCACAGGGGTCTGGCCGTTCACATCACAGGCCCTGAGAGGCCGTTGTGTGTTTGTTTTGTTGCACAAACGTTTAAAAATATAGACAAATTACAACTTTTCATCAATTAAAAGCTATTCCAACATTTTTCAAAAGTATTTCATGAATTAAATAAAAAAAATCTAATAATTTCCAATAAATCAAAAACACACTTAAAGGAGCATTACACCCCTGGAAGAACTTGCAGTCACTCAATGTTAATAATATATATATTAATTATCTATTATAATATAGTAGATAACAGTAGCAAAATTTCAAATTTGCACCCTATGGCCCGAAAAATATAGAAGTCTTGACTTTGACTGGATGACTGGGGTTTGGCTGCATTACTACAATGACCACAATGCTTTGTGGCACTGCTCTTCCTTGTGGGGAGGAGGCTGCGTGGGGGCGTGGTCTACATTGTAACTTTCCCCTCCCAGTTCTCACTACAACAACATCAACAAACACATACAGCACATTGGCCAGTGTTGCCATGTCTGCTTATTATAAGCGGCTGGTTTCTAAAATGTAGTTGATATTTGGGCTCGTTTCCAAATGTTTTGATTGTTGTTTATGTGAGGGGTAGGACCTTAGGACCTGGGAGCTCAGAGCAGGTGGCAGGAACAGCCTATATATGGTAAGGGGAGCTCTCGTGAGAGCAGAGAGAGTCGCGTTTGTTCTCGCACGTCGTGTGTGTTGCTCTGAGTTAGCGTCTCACCGGTGGCCAGCACCGTGCATCCAAACTTTACCACAGAGGTATGTTACAAAATGCATTTCGGGTTATGCTTCATTTGTTTGTTTTATGAGTTGTTTTTGTACTTATTGAAACCATTACTTACTGAATGATTACTGCACTCCTAGAATCTCTGGTGCTGTGCAGCAGTCAGCAGACTTGTGTGGGAGCCAGAAACCACACATTATGTGTATTAACAGAGTCTGAGGTAGGAGTTAACTTATATGTTCATGGTGTTTGACCTAGAGGCTCATGTACATAATAGAGTTTATTGCATTCACCCAGCATGGTTGTTTATGACTAAACCTACACTGTTTTGTATGTTTAAATAATATGATTTTCTGCATTATATTGTAGAGTGCCAGATCGAACCAGACCCTGGTCAGCCCATGCTCCTGCCGTTGGGTGCACAGGTGCCTATAGGGCCTATAGGTAGGAAGATGGGCTTGCCAGTATATTGTATGTATTGTGTAATGATGATGGTGCTCAGTGATTAATTAGTGTTTTTGTATTATTGTAGGCTGAACTGGTGACACACAGGATTGTGGTCAGCAGGCAGCCGCTGCTCTTTTTCTCCATTTAGTTTATTTTATTAGTTATGCTCAAGTGCCTCCTTGTGTGCAGTTTATAAAGATTCCTCATTGATCGTACCTTTCACATTGATGACCGTGCTTGCCCCTTTCCCCCCTTTTGTAAGAGTGCAGTGTTTTAACCAGTGTTCTATTTTCATTAGTTGGTGTGTGCGCATTTAAGTCGCAGTGTTTAACTATTTGCAGTGTTGATCATTCTACAGTTTTATCAGTGTGCGTGTTATCATTATTAAAGTGTTATTGCCCCCCGGTCAATGAGCGTGATGGTACAGACACATAGTGTCCTTTGGATTCTACCCCTGCTGCTATTTAATAAAATGTTCGAATGATTGTACACACGAAAGCCTCTGTCAGTCTTGTCTAACTTGTGTGGGGATATTATTTAGTCACAACAGTAACAGAGTAAATGCATAGGTTGTTCAGGGTCTCTCCCCTGAAAGAGTGGCGTAGTCACGTTGAGTTATTCAAAAGTATTATTAGTGTCCATCTGGTCACATTTAAACCAGTGGTTCTCAAACATGTTCATGTACTTTTCCACGGACCCTCATCTGTGCACTGCGCGCCAACATATTTGCCAGGGAGACCCTACCAAAAATGTGTTGTTAAAATGTTAAAAAAATATTCCACATTTTGCACTTTTTTCCCCTCAAGATTTTTTGGAAAATAGCAGATCTATACAAGCTCACACTGCGTCACATCGTTACACCTCATCCGCACTGCCAGCGAGCGAGCGTTCTGACGGCGACGTCGCGCGAAAAAACTGTCCTCATTTGGGGCGATATGGAGCGTCGGCCATCGCGTTGCGACGTAGCATTAACCAATCATATTAATGGTGGGAAAAGTACTATATTTTTGGACTTAAGTAAAAGTATCAATACTGCGATGTAGAAATATTCTGTTACAAGAAAACGTCCGGAATACAAAATGTACTTGAGTAAAAGTACAAAAGTATTGGTATCAAAATGTAGGTTAAAGTAGGCTACCAAAAGTAGAAAATAGCTACATGGTGCAGAATATCCCATTTCAGTTTACAAATGTATAAAAATCTTATACTAAATCTATAAATCTATAAACAATAGCAGATCTACAAGCTCACAATGCCTTGCATCACTTAGATCTGCTATTTTCAAATGGCTGAAATGTATATAGGGCTGAAGTCAGGGGCGCCGATGACGTGGGGGCACCGGGGCTAGAGCCCCCACAGTGAAATGATGAGCCCCCTCATCATTTCAGTGTGTCCAATTTAATTCCATTCAAATTCAAATGTTGCCCGCGACGGCCGGCCGCGAGAGAGACGCATTCAACGAGCCGGCCGTTAACACCTATAGAACAATAGCGCAGGAATGTAGGAATGTAACAACCTCACCCAGCCCTTGTAAACCTGCTCTGTAGTTTGATGTGTAAACCGTCCTAATGTGACAATTAAACCTGATTCTTCTTGTTTCTTTGAATTCTTTTAGTTTGATTGATTTTACTGTACAGTATAACTAAAATGAAACGAAAATAGCACCTTTCATAACATGAGTGCAGCTCAAATCTATAAAATAATTAAACTGTTTAAGGTGTTTTTTTTTTTTGTTTGATTGCAATTACTGTAAAGTTTATTTTACCCCCTTTACCTTTAGCTCAAATCTCTAAAATAATTAAACTGTTTAAGGTGGTTTTAATTTTCATGCTATAAATAAAGTAATTCAAGTAAAAACAAGTTGTGTGATTATTTTAAGTATAGCCTTTAAGTATAGTAAGCAGCAATGTAGGGGTCCTTGGCATGAAAAAGGTTGAAAACCACTGGCTGATAAATCCCATTTTACTGCCATTATTTTTAACTGATTTTAAGACAAGTTGTCTGATTATTTTAAGTATAGCCTACTTATGTGTGGTATATGTAAAGGGCTTTTATATAAAACTTTAAAATTAATAGAAACAAAAATGAAACAACAGCACCTGGGCTGGCCTGGCTGACAAACCTGTCCCTCATTGGGGTGATGGGGCTTCCATTTGCACCCATTTCATTGGTGGGGCACGCTCCCATAGGCATGCAAATGTATAGGGCAAAGCAGCACCGAAGGCACAGCACAGTCAACAAGAGAGACAGAGAGAGGGAGCGAGAAGGATCCTCCACAATTAAAATAGACAAAAAGATATAATTAGCTAAATTATATAAAAAACCTCTACAATGTTATAAGCGTTCTGCTAGTGCTTGTAGCACGTTAACTTTTGTGAGATCATCAATAAATGTCTTCTTGCATAATGTCGGTGCAATGCCATTAATTAATTAGGCCTATAGGCTACTTTGTTGATATGGTGCTGAAATGTTGAAACATGCTGAAAGTGAGTAGTGTGTCATAAAAAGCACTTGTAAAATCGCACCACTGTACTATTGGCAAACTGTAAATAAATTACTCAATGAAAAAAAGAGAGACTTTTTTTTCCCGGTCGCGACCGCGCGGGGGGGGGGGGGGGGGGCGGGGCTGGTCTAGGTCAAGTTCAGCCCCCATGGTCGCGCACAAAAGTCGGCGTCTCTGGGTTGTGTAGTTACCTTGCCATGATGTAACTCCAAAGGTGGACAAGAAATGAGAAATAATTGCTCCATTAATTAGAAATTGATAATTAAAAATATGCTCCCCATTGACTTACATTGTACACTGAAACAGCTCTCAAAGTCACTCTTTTAGCCCATAAACGAACACAAACTAAGCTGATTCAAATAATATAGAACATCACCAAACCCAGTACTGTTTATTTTTTTTATAAAAATGTCAACTTCCTGATGATTTTACTATTTGAAGATCCGGATCCGGATCCGCTGATCCAGTCCAGGTTTTCTTTCTAATTAAAATAGCTAAATCAACAGTAAGTTAACATTTTTATTTAAAAAAAACACAGTACTGGGTTTGGTGATGTTCTATATTGTCTGAATCGACTTTGTTTACATTCGTTTACATGCTAAGTCAATGGGGAGCATATTTTGAATTATCAATTTCTAATCAATGCAGCAGTTTTTTTTTTTTTCTTGACCACCTTTGGAGTTACATCATGGCGAGGTAACTACACAACCCAAACCTCTACCAAAGTGGTCTTGCCCTTTAATTAATTCATTAAATGACCATAAAACAACATTAACAACACTCTACCCATCCTTCAGTGTGTCCCATCCTCAAATGTTTTACTTAAATAAAAGTACTTATTTTAGTAGTAGCCTATAGTTACTTCTACTCCACTACATATAGACAAATATTGTACTTTTACTCCACTACAATTATTTGATAACTTTATTTACTATAGTTACTTTGTAGATTTTGATTATTATTACTGCCAAAACCCTCAATAAACTTCAATATGTACAGAACTCAGCCGCCCGCCTGCTCACTCACACCCGCTCCAGAGACCACATCACACCAGTCCTCCGTGACCTCCACTGGCTCCCGGTCAAACACAGAATCAACTTCAAAATCCTCATCATCACCTACAAAGCCCTCAACCACCAGGCACCCCAATACATCTCCGACCTCCTTCACAACCACGTCCCCACCCGTTCCCTCAGATCCGGCGATGCCAACCTCCTCAAATTCCCCACCAAAAAAACCAAGCACACCTGGGGTGATAGGGCATTTTCCGTTGCAGCACCCACCCTCTGGAACCCACTCCCACCTCACATCAAAACCGCCCCCACCCTTGCCGTGTTCAAAACCCACCTCTTCAGAATTGCTTTTCCCACCTAGCCTGATCTCCTACCACCTTTTCAACTGCCATTCAACTTTTGTTGGTTTTATTCCCTGGCCTTCTGCAGCCTTTTTAACTTTTTAACTTTATTCTCTGTATTCTATTATTAAAGTTGTTCTGTTTTTATTTTGCTCTACTTAGTTTAACTTGTAAAGCGACTTTGAGTATTAGAAAAGCGCTATATAAATCTCAGGTATTATTATTATTATTATTACAAAACCACTTATACAGTATATATACTTTGGCAATTTGAAAATAGCAGATTTGCGACGCGTTGTCAAACTCTACAGAGCAGGTTTACAAGGGCTGAGGTGCTGGGTGCCAGTGGGTGGGGTTTTTACATTCCTACATTCCTGCGCTATTGTTCTATAGGTGTTAACGGCCGGCTCGTTGAATGCGTCTCTCTCGCGGCCGGCCATCGCGGCCACCATTTGAACCTTCAGAGAGCTCTGCTTTTTTTTATTTATTTTTTATATATCATTTGAGTGTGGGGGCTCTTGCCCCGGTGCCCCCACGTCATCAGCGCCCATGGCTGGTAAGGTGCTGGTACGAAGGGTTCATCCAGTAACGTTCATCCTTAAAATTGCAGCTGGTGGTGGAACCCCTGGATGCTCATCACGCGGCGCGCCCACTAAGCGGCGCAACTTTGCTGTTTTTCTCAAATTCCCTGCGACCCTCTTGGTTGGGAGGTGTATTGCACTGTGGTGATTACTGTGGTGATTTACTGATTTATTACAAGTATATGAGAAAGCCCAATAGCCCATTCCAGTACAGATACATGTACAGTACATTCAGATATCATTATAGACAAGGGGTCTTCAACGTTTTTCAGCCCAAGGACCCCCTTTGCTGAGAGAGAGATGAAGCAGCCCCCCCCCACTACATATTGTATAAAATTGTGTTGCAGATTAAACTTTTTCATTGATTTCATAGATAGATTCGTAGACTTGTTTGACAGCACTGTCATCAGTGTTGTGTTTTTTTTTGTTAATGTGTATTTTCAGACATTTAACCACTTAAACCTTCAATACCTAGTAAACTTGATGTTTTGGCGCTGTACTTGGTCTGCTCTTTTTTCCATCTACACCAAACCTCTTTGCCAAAAATAGCAGATCTCGCAGCGGAGGCATTGTAGATCTGCTATTGTTGGCTAAAGTTTTCCTCAGAAGGTCATGCTAGGGTTCAAGTGGTTACAAAGATTTGGCGACCCCCCCTGTAGTAACTCCCCTAGGGCAGTGGTTCTCAAACTTTTTCATGCCAAGGACCCCCAAAATTATATGTATTTGGCCGCGGACCCCCATCAAAAAATAATTTGTTCCAGGGACCCCCCAGAAGCAAAGATTTGAGTTACAAATGTTCGCTTTAAAAAATATATATTCAAAGATTTGCACAGATTTTTATGAGCTGTAAAAGGTCATAATTATTCTGATGCTATATTTACACATTATTCTGGGTACCCCCTGGAACACCCTCAAGTACCCCTGGGGGTCCCCGGACCCCACTTTGAGAACCAATGCCCTATGGGTCCCGGACCCCCTGTTGAAGATCCCTGTTTATATAGGCTTTGTTCAGACTGCAGGCAAATCTTATAGGACAGACTGTCCACACTGTTTGCAGATCAGATTTGTGTATCCTGACATGATCTGCATTGGTTGCTCTATAGTGGTAACAACATATAACTAGAAAAAGTGCTCCTCGGAGCAGAAGTCTCCGCCAGGTCAGGTAGGTTATTATGGCCTCCTGGTGGCGCTATAATAGGCCAATGTGAAAAGGGTGCCATTTATTCATAGGCTGTGCACGGCAATCGGACACTGCATGCATGATTTGAGGCATTTTGTTCTAAAAATGTGTTTTGCTAATTTTGACCTGCTGGTGGCGCTATAACATTCCAATGTTAAAAGGGTGGCATTTGTTCCTCAACGTAGTGCAAATGTGCATTAAAAGTTTCACCACAATCGGACGCTGCGTTCATGATTTGCGGCATTTTGTTCAAAACGGGCCACTCCTGCAAACATGAATGTCAATGTTAGCCAATCAGGATGGAATATGAAAAATCAAACAGATCCGTCTTGATCACATGACTATAGAGATAATGTGTACCTATTTGCGTGAAATTTGGATCAAATCTGAAGGCTTAATATATATATATATTTTTTTTACATAAGTCTGCCTCCTGGTGGCGCTATAAAAGGCAAATGTGAAAAATGCAGGGCAAAGGTTTTTCCTTGGCCTCTAGAGAGTGTGCATACAAAGTTTTACACTGATCGGTGCAGTTATAGGTAAAAACACGAATCGGCCTGTTACAGCGCCACCATGAGGCTGATTTGAACATTTTCAAATGGCATTTCTTCCTCGGCCTAATGGGAATGTGTGAGCAAAATTTCACGGAAATTGCATGCTGTGTTCATGATTTGAGGCATTTTGTTCGAAACGGAGTACTCCTGCAAACTTTGAAAGCCAATTTTGCCAATCAGGATGGAATATGAAAAATCTGAAATTAGCCGTTTCTTTTAATGACTATAGAGAAACTGTGTACCGATTTGGGGGATTTTTGGCCAAAATCTGTAGGAGTACTGTCCAAAAATGTGTTTTGCAAAAAGCGGCCTCCTGGTGGCGCTATAACAGGCCCATCTGAAAAATTTGGGGCAGAGGTTCTGCTCTGTTATCCAGGGAGTGTGTGTGCACAGTTTCTCTGCGATCAAGCCAACGGTGCCAGAGATTAGCTGTACACAAAATGACAGAATGACGGACACACGGACAGACACACACACGGACGGACGGACGGACAGGGGTGAAAACATACTCTCGCCATGCCTTTCGGCCTGGCGGAGAAAATGACACAGTGCTTAACTTAAACTCCGTTGTAGGACGGTGTCGCTCGCTGAAAATAGCAGATCTACAAGCTCACAGTGCGTCGTGATGTGACACGTTGTGAGCTTGCAGATCGGCTAGTTATAGATCGTCTATTACTGAGATTCTGCATAATGAGTACTTCTACTTTTGGTACCTTAAGTACATTTTGATACCAATTCTTTTGTAAGTAAATTTTGAATTACGGACATAGACTTGTAACAGAGTATTTCTACAGTGCAGTACTGATACTTTTACCACCACTGGTTATAGTAGCATCATGAAACTACTATAATCTTTATACGCTGTGTGTGCGTGTGCGTGTGTGTGTGTGTGCGTGCGTGTGTGTGTGTTTCCAGGGGCCTGTTGGTGTGACAGGGTTGAAGGGCGGCAGAGGAACCCAGGGAGCCACGGTACGTTTGTTACAGTATGTTACCACACTGAATTTGTGGGATATCCTCATCTAACAGGGTCAGTCCGATGCTTTCTTCTAAATCAGCCAAGGGGGTGATGAGGGGGTTCCAGGTGATCCCCAGCTAAATGATGGAGAGTTGGTAACCAAATGGACCCTTATAGATCTTTAACTCTTGAGAGCGTAAAATGAAACCAAATGGACCCTTACGGGTCCATTTGGTTTCATTTTACTCTCTCTAGGAGTTAAATTATTGTTAAACATCTGCATTACTTAATTTCCAAGAAGTCTACACAATTAGTAATTGTTATTTTGATCAACGTTTGCCTGTTATCTCTCCCATGGTACAAACATCAACACAGCATGGATGGAATTGTGGACAAAATCTTATCCAAAATCTTATCCAACCATAACAAAATATTCAAAGTTTTGGGTCTGAGAGGCTATAGTCTGCCCCAACGCTCCTGATTTCGTGTATAGAGGGGCGGGTGTATAGAGCCGGCGAGAGACTGCGCCTCATCCCATTGGTTCACCGATCTGTCCGTCAACCCCCGCCCCGTTAACACAACATTACGAGCGACGCCCACTGCACTCTGGTTGGTTGGGAAATGAAACACTTCCTCATACCCAGCAAGGAAATTAGAAAACAAGGAAGGGACAGCCTAGGGGGCTGGCCGACGCCATTGCTTGCATAGCAGACGCCATTGATGCTCATGGGAGCCAAAACTGGAACAGGAAGTTTGGTGAAATACTATGAAGTCTATGGCAGCCATCTGGATCAGCTTGTGAACAAACACTATTTCTGAACGATTGTGTCCTTTGTCAGATAATCGGTTCAGGAATATAAAAGAAGACATATCACAGGTTTTTATCCAATCAATTCGGATTTTTTTAGCACACTGTATAATTTTATTGAGGCATCTAAACAGCGGCATGTATCGTCCATAGACTGTATAAAAATCGCCTCTGGCAGTGTTGCCAGATTGTGTGAGAGAAATAAGCAACCAGGTCTAGGAAAACAAGCCCAAAAGAAGCACCGGGGCCAGGGGTCTTCAACGTTTTCCCAAACTGATGGGGAGATGGAGCAGGGACCCCCTACCTTACCTCGACCCCATATATTGTATAATTATGTATACAATTGTGTTTCATAAACATACATGTTATTGTGCATCAATATTAAGCTATTAAAAATAATAGACAGATTAATATATTCGTGCTTTTATATTAAATGTACAGGGTATTTACCCTGTACATTTACCTTATTAACCGAGAACAACAATCTGTCAATTGCACAATAATCATGGATACAAGCTATTCAAAATGGACAGAATCATTTATAGATATCATCATTTATTTAATACATAAATGTGGAAAATGCACAATTAATAATAGATAATTTGCTATTTGAACATATTTGTGGAAATAATTACATGATAAATACAATTACAGTTAGATATTTCAAAAGGTGTAAAACATATGTGGGGAAAAATAGTGGTCTATGACCTGTCTGTGACCTACTGGCAATGTGCAAAAGCAATTTGGTGCTGATTGGCCCAATGATTTGCGAGTTTTGCGAGACAAACTGTTACAAGCTGTAGTTGACAAATCCAACACATCGGCTTCATGGACTGGCCTAGCTCTGCGTCACGTTTGTGCAGCTGCATCATTATACCGTAAAGTGGTAACATGCTGCTTGCATGCAATAGAAGTACAACTCTTTTACAGGACAATGCATAAAATGTCTGTATCGCGTTCGGCAAAGAGATTTGATGTAGAGGAAAAAAAGGAGAGGCCAAGTATAGACCCTTGGTTGACAAAGTATATAGAGTGGTTAACACTGAGGATCTTACAGTGTAGAATGGGACCCAGACATATTGGGGGCGTCAAGGCCAAATGCATACAAAACTGGGTGTTATTCAAATTAAAAGGTTGATGATAATCTCTGGATAAACATACCACAGTCAGGGATCTGGCAGTAATGCCATTTCTTGTTCACATCAGTGGTGTAACACCACGGACCGTTCACATCATTGTCGGGGTTTCTGCAACTCTGACAGTAAGACAACAAAGAATTATTAAAGCCGCACTTAATTTATACATGGCGTAGAACAAAGTATAAATCAAGCTTAACATTTTTCAACATTATGTACGGTATATATTGTTATAGGGCTAATATTCCATTAGCAGCGATGAAACTGAGCAGTCCTCTGTCTCTCTGAAACGCCACTGAAGTTGTGATGAAAAGTTTACTCCAGTGAGTCACACACACGGGCATGCGCGCACTCGCACTCGCGCACGCGCACGCACACGCACGCACACACACACACACACACACACACACACACACACACACACACACACACACACACACACACACACACACACACACACACACACACACACTTACATTGCTCTCTAGCCCCTTGGTGGGGTGTGTCTCAGGGGTGAAACTGTTGTGTCGGTGGGGTGTCTGTGCGGGCCAGGCCTGACAGGTGACTCCCAGCAGGGTCATGGAGGTAGAACCACGGTAAGTTGCTCCATTCCCCACCTTGCAGTCTGACAGAAAGACACAGATGGATGGATGGATTGATGTAATTTAGGATGTAATAATGAATGTTTAGATAAGATACTTCCATTCAAACGAGGGAGGTGAGTGATTGAACAATCAGGTGAACAAAGAGTTCAGTGATTGAATGTCTGCGTGTGTGTGTGTGTGTGTGCACGTGAGCTTGCCTGCATGTGTGTGTGTGTGTGTGTGTGTGTGTGTGTGTGTGTGTGTGTGTGTGTGTGTGTGTGTGTGTGTGTGTGTGTGTGTGTGTGTGTGTGTGTGTGTGTGTGTGTGTGTGTGTGTGTGTGTGTGTGTGTGAATGAAGCATAAACACTGCCCCCAAACAAAACAAGCTGCTAGTCAGATTTTAGTGAATGAATATACTGTAGAACAAAATTAGGTGAATGAATGGATGTATAAGAAAAATCATGATTGATTGAATGAATGAGCCAATGAATGAATGAATGAATGAATGAATGAGTGAGTGAGTGAGTGAGTGAGTGAGTGAGTGAGTGAGTGAGTGAATTCATACATTTGTGAATGTGTGAATGAATGAATTAGGGATGAACAAATCTAAGACTCAATTAGTCACCTCTTTCTGGGGTGGTCTGAGTGGCTGCGGGCAGAGCGGGGACCGCTGGTTTGGTTGGTAAGACCCCAGAAGGTTTTGCGGAGCACCTCTCCAGGTTGCAGTACTCCCAGCGAACAGCAGGATCAGTGGTGTAACACCAGGGAGCTCTGTCTCCGTCGGGGTTCCTGCACAGGTTCCGTCTCAGGTCACTGTCACACAGGCAGAGAGGAAGAGCACTGATCGTGACCTTTTTCTTTGGTATTTCGGCAGTTAAAAACAATAATCACCATGTCATGTGTTTGTGGTGAACTGGGTGAAGTTATAGCTCATGGTCCAAGGTTGCCACGGCATGAGAATCCCAGGCAGAGGGAAATCACTGCAGAGTTGAAAAAGATTCCTGCAATCATTCAGCATCTACCAGAAAAACATAAGTCCCAATTCCTGCAGTAGCAGATCAATAGAGGGCATTCTGGACAGCTACTTAAGTGGGTATAAATGGCTTTGACTGAAGCACAACGTTCATGAAAGAGGGTGTCAATCGTCCCTGGTTTAAGGGTTAAAATGTTCTGTGGGGTCCCTTTGTCACTGTGTGAGAAATGTACTATAACAACAATGTCCTCACTGGCATTCCCAGAGTGAAATATATGTTATAACCACAATGTCCCCACTTGGAAGCCCGGCTTGGAACCTGAGCTGTAAGTTAATCTGCATGGCTAGAGAGCATCTTTGTCCTCACGGTCCTGTCTCTCTCTGTGATGGTCCTATCTAAATTACATCAAGCAAAACAATTGGTGAAAAAACTATTAAAATGTTGATCAAACAAATGCAGTTGAATCGCAGAGCATTGTTTCTCACCCTAGTGGGAAGGCCAGTGAGGTTTTCTTGTGCTTGTGAGGGGTCATGGAGCTCCAAGCCTGACACTTCTTGCCACTGATGGTCACTGTGGTCGCGCCGCGGTAGCTCGACCCGTCCCCCACGTAACAGTCATCGTCCTCTACAGCAGGGACTGATGCCCAATAACAGAACATTAAGCAGTAAGCATGGGAACATCGACATATAGCTAAACTCTGGTCAGTTTCTCTGCAAACAGTAAGTAAGTAAGTCACAGAGACATGATGGTTTGTTATTCGTCTTCAGCCGAAATTCCTTAAAAGTAAAAACTAAAATCATTGTCATGAACTTAAGTAGTTAAAGCTACCTGGTCCGGGGGCACCATCACAGCTAGGGACCTGGCAGTATTCCCAGCGTGTCTCTGAATCAGTGGTGTAGCACCATGGCATCCTCTTACTGTCTGGGTTACGGCAGTTGTTGTTGTCCAGGCCTCTGACAAAAATAGGTAGGTACAGTAAGTAGGTAGTAGACAAAACAGACAGACAGACAGAAGGATAGATACTGTCGATGGATAGTTACTAGTGTAGATAGATACCGTATTTATCTGGGTGTTCTTACTTGCATGGGTAGTTGTCGGGCGAGCGGTTGTGTTTGTGAGGTGTCTGGACCGACCAGCTCTGGCAGGTTTTGCCAGAAATTGTCCTGGCAACCGTCCCCCTGTAGTTTCCTCCCTCTCCAGTGGCGCAGGTCAGCTCTGGGCCGATGGTAGGTGGCTCTGACGCTGCTGAGGACAGGAAGGACAAGGTGATGGATGAGAGGGGAAAGACGAGGACCAGTGTATTTCGCCTTGTCTGTTGACCTGCTCAGTAGATCTTTTTCGCAATAGCCATTTTAAGCCATTTTATGAAATAAACAGGTGTTACCAATAATACTAAGCAAGCTTCCATTCCTCTCATGGCAAACTGAGTTTCGGCTCTGCTATTCTAAGATTAGTATCACTAGTCCATACCCGGTGAAGTGCGCAGGCGAAAGTAGTTGCAAACGTGGAGTTATTGTGCGTCTTGTCGCCCGGCCCCCCCCGCGGTCACCCCCCCCGTGGTCAACCGTGCGTCGCAGACACAGACACACACACACACACACACACACACACACACACACTCTCTGTGTGCTTGTGGCAGACAGTGGGTTATGGATCCCATCGCTCCCGGGGCCATCCCACTGCTGGGCAGCCGTAACCATGGCAACATTGTTTGACACAAAAACGCTTATAAACAGCTGCGATTAGGTGAAATCAAAAAACGAGCTTCGCAGTTGCGTTCGGATGGTAATGGTCAATGGCTGTGTGCAAATTCAGATCAATTGCAACAGCCACTGATATGAGGAGAACCGGGCACACAGTTTTGCTCTTGCAAACGTGGGGTTATTGCGTCCCCCCCGCGCATCCCGTCACGCCCCCCCCCCCCCCCCCCGCGGTCTGGCCTGGCCCAACTATAGCCTGTACTGGGTATGAGGAAGTGTTTCATTTCCCAACCAACCAGAGTGCAGTGGGCGTCGCTCGTAATGTTGTGTTAACGGGGCGGGGGTTGACGGACAGATCGGTGAACCAATGGGATCAGGCGCCGTCTCTCGCCGGCTCTATACACACGCCCCTTTATACACGAAATCAGGAGGGTTGCAGCAGGCTACTCGTGGGGCTATCCCACTGCTGGGCAGCTAACCATGGCAACATTGTTTGACACAAAAACGTTAATAAACAGCTGAGATTTGGTGAAATCGAAAAACGGGCTTCGCAGTTCCAGATGGTAATGGTCAATGGCTGTGTGCAAATTCAGATCAATTGCTCCAGCCACTGATGAGAACCGGGCACACAGTTTGCGACCACTCGCCCCACCCACTACAGAGGTTTGTCAAATTATAGGAGGATTGGTAACAGAACCTACTGTTAACCTACTATTTATTGTCAATATGGCTGCCTTAAAGAAGTATTTTTAACCAGTGTATATAAAGGACCTCAGAGTGTGTATTGTGAGATGTTCTGATGGGATTGCAAAAACATGTAAAATCACAAATACACTTAATCTTGCCTCCATTTAATTCCTAGCAGTGCTGAGAGGGCCACAAATCCTGTGTACCTACTCTATGTGACACTAATTAGTATATTTGTGTAGTTTTCTATTATCACAGATCAAGATCCAGATTTCTCAAAGGTCCGGTCACACTTTCAATAGTGTGTCAACAACAGAATGGGAGGTGGGGGACTCACTGCAGCGGGGTATGCTGCTAAAGTCCCATCGTTTGGCCTCGCTGGTTGTGAAGCACCAGGGTCTGAGGTCACCATCCGGATTCCTGCAGAAGTTCTCCTCCAGGTACTTCTCTGGAAGACTGGGGGAGCGGGGGGTTGGGGGGCGGGAGAGATGGAAAAAATACATTAGCTTTCGTTCTATGCTGTATTAAGCTTGAGAAAATGTGATTATCCCATAACAAGAGGTGACAAGAGGTATTGCATGACGCTCAAAGTGTAATATTTCCCCCACCAAATGTTGGTATTTGCCAGGGTTAAAATTCTGAGCAGGATATACATGTTATGGATTGCAGCTTTAAAGGCTTCCTGAAAACAAGTGACAAGACATGGAGACCACTGGACAACATAGATCAGTGGTTCTCAAAGGGGGTCCAGGGACCCTCTGGGTTCCTTGAGGGAGTTCAAAATGGACCCTTACTGGTCTGTAACTCTACTGTACATTACTGACCAGACTTATGGGGGTCCTTGAAATGAAACAAATTTGAGTACCACTGACATAGATAAATTGTGTGTGGTGTATTTATTACACGCTGGGGATGTAGCCATGGTTGTGTGGTTTCTGCGCGTCCCAGCGCTGGCAGGTGAAGCCATTCTCTGTGGTGGCAATCTTCCCTCTGTAGTCCTCTCCACTGCAGTGCATGCACTCCTCTGTCCAACAGCAAAGAACACAGAGTTTGTCAGCCAACCATCCATCCATCCACCCATCGATCAATTCCTTCATCTAACCATTCATAATTGCTTCCCTCCATTCATGCATCCATTGATCCATTCATCCCTTCATGCTTCCACCCATACATCCGTCCGTCCGTCCATCCAGCCATCCATGAATTAATGAATTAATGAATTAATGAAATAATCCATCCATCCATCCATCCATTCTCAGTCACGTATCCATCTTACGGGTGCAGTTTTCTACATTGCATCCATCCATCCATCCATCCATCCATCCATCCATCCATCCATCCATCCATTCTTAGTCACTTACCCATCTTACGGCTGCAGTTTTCTACGTTGCAGGGCTCCCAGCGTGTGCTGGGGTCCGTAGTGTAGCACCAGGGACCCTTGCTGTCCGAGTCTGGGTTCCTACAGAAGTTGGAGACCAGGTCTGCCCTGGGATGAGTCTGAGGGGTGATGCTGCAGGCAGCACGCACATCACACAGAACACAAGGTGAGATATTATGCGGTATGAGATGATTCCTTATGATTTTAGAATAGATATGACTTGGTATGACTACACTGTATGATGTAGAAGGATTAGAAATGATGTGACGTGTCATGTGATATAATGTGTCATCATGATATGATATGATATGATATGATATGATATGATATGATATGATATGATATGATATATGATATGGCTAAATAGGTAGAGCGGGCGCTTGTCATGT
Source organism: Gymnoscopelus braueri (assembly GCF_963280865.1). Taxonomy (NCBI): domain Eukaryota; kingdom Metazoa; phylum Chordata; class Actinopteri; order Myctophiformes; family Myctophidae; genus Gymnoscopelus; species Gymnoscopelus braueri. Next base: position 19,786,993 of record NC_137616.1, read on the forward strand.
TTGTACATAAACTATTAATACTACTACTTGGGAATCGAAAGGTTCCCCGTTCGAGCCCCAGCTGCGATTAAATGTGATGCAAGATAAAAGAGACAAGGTGAAATGAGAGGAAAACCTATGTGGGTGTGGGAATCTCTCAGCCCATCTCTGGCAAGTCTTTCCCGATTCCGTTCTAGACTTTGTGCCTCTATAATCTGTTCCTATTCCATTCACACACTCCAACAGGAATCCTAGACAAGATAGATAAAAGATCAACAAATGTATCAAATAACAGCCTCAGTGCCAGTGGTAGTGTAAGTGTAATTTATTTTAGTCTGTGTTTTTGTCTAGCAACACAGCCATATGATAACAAAGTAACCCTTCTCACAGTCTTTTTACTCCCCCCCAAAAAATAATACAAAAAAATAATACAAATAAATAGATACAATTAATGAAGGAATGAATAAACGAATGATTAAATAAATAAATAAACGGATAGAGATAGATAGATAGAGAGATAGAGAGAGAGAGAGAGAGAGAGAGAGAGAGAGAGAGAGAGAGAGAGAGAGAGAGAGAGAGAGAGAGAGAGAGAGAAGAGGAACCTACCTTTTTTTTCATACAGAGCTGTGCTGCTCTTGCGTATAACAGTCTCTACTTTGGAGTTAGCTTCTGCTGTCCAACATTCCTGGTCTTTCTCTACGTACATGAATGACCTGAAAAACACAACAGTAATTGTTATGGAGACAGCAGCTGCTGTCAGTTTGAACCTTTCATGAACCGTTGTCTGCCAGCCTGTTTAAGCATAAAATGTGAACTTTACATGCAACTTTACAATGAAATCTTACTTGCACGTGAAGGCTGTTTCAGTATTACACTTGACAGCACACTCTGCTACAGTGTTCACCGAGTATTCCCTCTTATGCAATGAGAGGATCCATGCCCCATCTGTCTTTGCATATTCGTCCACATTACCACCGACTGGAAGAACAGAAAAGAAAAAACATATAACTGTTTATCTGTTTTATCTATCAATAAAGAAAGAGTGACAGTGGTCAGTGATAGTTGCAGTTTGGATGATCTGTCTGTGAAATGATTCAGATAAGAGTGCGTTATGGTGATGGAATATTCATATAACTATTTACAAAGCACACAAAAGATAAAATCCCAGGTGCAGGACAGAATAATACATTAAAATAGAGACATATAGAGTCTGCACACTGGATCATGCTCCCATAATAACTTTAATGGATTATCACCAAGGTGATGTTTTGAGCGTCTGCTATATTCATATACAGTACCAGTGAGAGAATAAAGGGTGCTGTAGTTTACTTATCCTGTGAAAAAAATCCTGTTTTGATGGTTGCAACACTGACCAGGCTATTGACAGATGAGTCATTTGTGGACATACAAAACTACAAGACATTGTTGAAAAACACAGGTTGTTTAATGTTTAAACTGAGGTGGTTTAATGTTAGTTAAGTTGGAGAACAATTATACACAATAGTGGCGATTCAGGAAGAAATGTCAGGAAAAATTATAGGAACCATAAATTAAGTCATAAGTTGGTAACCCTGACAGTTCTCTCGCAAATAAAGCATATGTAATATGAAAAATAGCAAAAAAACTTTAGATTACTTAATCATCAACAAATGATCAAAAATGTAACCAAGGGCCTATTTCAATAGCAGATTAATATTAATTATAACAAAATGTACCTGAAAGAATTGTTTTAAAATGTCAGGTATAGAAATATACAATTACATATTAGGCTACTGATGTTGATTTAAAGACAGAAATGAAAAGAATAGTAGTGGTGTTACACAATTTACCTCACTGGTAAAATGGATGATAGAAACAGAGAGTAGGTTAATATTAATCAAAATATCATTTGCTACTGCATAACTTTAGCCTTTTAAAGTTACTGTATGAGAACAGTTACCTTTATAACAAATATACATACATTTTAGGAGAAGACTGCAAATATCAATGTACATTTAACATTTTAAATTGAGTGAACTAGATGGAAATAAGACCAATGCTTACATAAAACCCCTCAATAACTTCTGTCAAGTAGGCCTACCACTGCTGTTCCGGATTCAGTTTCACTTACACATTTGAATAATTGTGATAAATGGCTCCTATACAATGGACACACTCTAAGCCTCTGCCATGTGTAACCTGGTAAATCACCCTCAGAATTAATCAAATGTGTTTTCTGAAAAAAGCTCAAATAATTCAGATGCCATTGCTTTTTCCCAGTACAGTATATCTTACCTGTACAGATGACTGTTGCCACGAGGAAAATTGCTTTGTACAGATCCATGGTGAGAACTCTCACTAAAAGTGCATAGCCGACTAACTCACAGAGTCACCAAGATTACTGTACCTTATTGGGGTGCTTTCACCCAAGGCAGTAAGACAAATAACATCTCAATCATTGGTCAATCATTAGCTTGACAACAGTTTAGGACTGAGAGGTCAATAACTGTTTGCCTGTGGGTGGATTTAGTACGCAGTGGGGTGAGTCTCAGTACATCAAAGTACAGCATTTCCAGTACATGTCTCATTGAATATCTTTGATCTGAACTTATCTGATACATACACTAGCACTATGCTTTTCAGATCCTTTCATGATCCTATTATAATGACAATATGTATTTGTATACTGCTGGTGTCTTCCATTCGTACCCACAACACAATGGATCACAAAAGCCCGTTAGCCAAGCAAAAAAACCCAATATGGCTGCCATTTTCCAAAATGGCTGCCGGCGAAAGACATGCTATGTGGTTTTTGACCTGGATTGTGATTGGATAATCCAATTTGGATTATTTTGGCATCAGAATATAGTTTTGACTCCCCCCACCCCCTCCCCCCGTTAGCCACCCAAAAAAAACCCAATATGGCTGCCATTTTCCAAAATGGCTGCCAGTGAAAGACATTTTATGTGTTTTTTTGACCTGGTTTGAAATTATTTTGGCATCAGAATATAGTTTTGACTCCCCCCCGCCCCGTCCCCCCGTTAGCCAAGCAAAAATAAAACAATATGGCTGCCATTTTCCAAAATGGCTGCCAGTGAAAGACATTTTATGTGTTTTTTTTACCTGGTTTGAAATTATTTTGGCATCAGAATATAGTTTTGAATCCCCCCCCGCCCCCTCCCCCCGTTAGCCAAGCAAAAATAAAACAATATGGCTGCCATTTTCCAAAATGGCTGCCAGTGAAAGACATTTTATGTGTTTTTTTTACCTGGATTGAAATTATTTTGGCATCAGAATATAGTTTTGACTCCCCCCCCGCCCCCTCCCCCCGTTAGCCACGTAAAAAAAAAATATGACTGACATTTTCCAAAATGGCTGCCGGCGACAAACTAACACATTACAAAACAGTACTGTGCTGTTATTGCTATTGCACAGCACAGTACAGTACTGTACTGTACTGTACTGTACTGTTCTGTTCTGTATTGTTATTGAACAGCACTGTACTGTACTGTACTGTATTGTTATTGAACAGCACTGTACTGTACTGTACTGTACTGTACTGTACTGTATTATTATTGAACAGCAATGTGCTGTGCTGTGCTGTACTGTACTGTACTGTACTGTACTGTACTGTACTGTACTGTACTGTACTGTATTGTTATTGAACAGCACTGTACTGTACTGTACTGTACTGTACTGTACTGTACTGTACTGTACTGTACTGTATTGTTGTTGGTTACCAGTTCACGATTTAGTGAAGAATCTAGGCCCTGAAAAATCCATTGGCATCCTTTTCTTTCACGCTTTCACTGGATGTGATGTCGTGTCAGCCTCTCGTGGTAAAAGGCAAAAAGACAGCATGGCAAACCCGGCAAGTGTGGCCTGAAGTGTCTCATGTCTTCCAGAAGCTCAGTCAATACCCACCAGTAACAGCGCATGACAAGAACAGCACTGCTGATGGGGTTGATGATGCAAGATTTTACCTGTTTGCATGGAAGCAGAGGTCCTATGATGCCATTCCACCTACAAGGGCATCTCTTGCACATCATGTGAAGCATGCCACTTATCAAGTTGCCCGTGTCTGAAGCCAGGCAACTGTATGTCAAATGCATACAGAGAGCCCTGCCAGCTGGGGATGGCGAGCAGAAGATGATATTTGGCAAGTAGCGTGGATGACACTCACCAATTGCCCAGATTTGTCAAAACTATATGTTGTTACCAAAATAATCAAAATCCAATCACAATCCAGGTCAAAATACACATAAAATGTCTTTCGCGAGCAGCCATTTTGGAAAATGGCAGCTATATTGGATTTTTTTGCGTGGCTAACGGGCTTTTCTGCAAAAGCGGGTCCTAGGCATTGTTCATGCCAAATTTGGCGCTTGTATCACAAAGTGAACGATTGTAACATAAAAATGGACTTAACAGCCCTGACTACAAGCACCGGAGGTTAAATCTCCGCACAGACATCCTTCCACTATGATCGTCACCCAGCCAGCAAAAACAACAAAACAATCTTATGGCCTACCTTTCTTTGAGGTCAACTGTGAAGTATAACATTGCAAAAATAGTTCCAATCCAGTGCGTAACACACAAACAAAAACACCTAATTTTGAGTCACGAGCGCCGTGAAGAAAAAGTCGAGGCTTTTAATGTGTGTGCGTCTGTGCGACGTGTGTGTGTGTGTGTGTGTGTGTGTGTGTGTGTGTTGTTGTCACGTGACCACTACTAGCCAACCAACAGCCTGGACTACATTCAGTGTTGTGCGCGAGAAACAAGCCACCATCCATGTTTATGCAAAATCAACAGACAAAGACGGCGACGCGACCGAACGTGTGCGGTGTGGGGGGGGGAGACGACGTAGGCCTAATAATAGAGCCCCGTGCGCGGCTAGCGGGCCGGCCGCCCTACCTCTAGTGTTATATATTAGCCCTGAAACATGACATATGTCATACATGACAGTCATGGAGCCCAGAGTTCCTGGTTTTCGATTTTTTGACATTGCCAACTCTCACATGTACATAAACGTTCAGGTTTCAAATATAAGGTGCTTACCCAAGTGCCACGGATGTTACAAGGCGATCCGTACCACGATAAGTACCCGTATCTCCCGTATTGTTCAATAAAAAGCATTTTAATCCCATTGCCGGCCATTTTTTTTGGATAATGTATCAGAGTGCAATACACCTCCCAACCATTAGTGTCGCATAGTTGAAAGCAACGGAGAACATTTGGAGAAAATGGCCGGCGATCGAATTAAAATGCTTTTTATTGAACAATACGGGAGATACGGGTACTTATCGCGGGTCGGATCAACTAGTAACATCCGTTGCTCATGGGTAAGCACTTTATATTTGAAATCAGAACGTTTATGTACATGTGAGAGTTGTCAATGTAACTCATTTAATGTAAATCGAAAACCAGGAACTCTCGGTTCCATGACGCTTGTGGCAGTCGAGCGTCATGTGAACCATGGCTAGTTATATATAGTCTTGTGGTGGATATACACACACAGGACAATCATTATAAGTACAGTTATAACTCACAATGTTTACATTAGTTTGTTCCACTTTACCAGAGGCAGTATTTCCTTTAAATGCATAGGTGCTGTTACCTTAGCCCTAGAATGTCTGTGATCTTACATACATTTCATGTATTTCAAATACACAGTCATAGATCACCCTCGTTGACGCGCTGTGTAGTGACGATGTGCGCGGCCGTAAAAGTGCTCTAAACTCCGTCTGTACTCAACCAATAATTAATTCCTAAGACTTGGAGTCATATTTTGACCTCTAGTTTCATATCCATTTGAAAGTTCTGCCAGAAAACGTGTGTTTAGTCAAATATCTCCACTTTTCCACGAGCTGCACACGGACGACTTTCTGTACGGGCGAGGGGCCTGGAATGCGTGCAGGACTGAATATATGTAAACTTCCTTCAGGACGCACAAATGTTTGGGACACACAATTGGCAGATGGAGTGACTCATTACCCCGCACCAATCACAAGCACCTGTCAATTGTGTTCCCCATTCGTTTGTGCTTCCCCGTGTCAATTTGTTATGACGTTTGTGATGACAAGAGGATGTTTGGGTAAATTCGGTCCATCACTCAAGTCGCGCCCCTAGCCCGCACAGAAAGTCGTCCGTGTGCAGCTCGTGGAAAAGTGGAGATATTTGACTATACACACGTTTTCTGGCAGAACTTTCAAATTGATATGAAACTAGAGGACAAAATATGACTCCAAGTCTTAGGAATTAATTATTGGGTGAGTACGGACGGAGTTTAGAGCACTTTTACGGCCGCGCACATCGTCACTACACAGCGCGTCGACGAGGGTGATCTATGACTGTGTATTTGGAATACATGAAATGTATGTAAGATCACAGACATTCTAGGGCTACTGTTACCTTTAAGAGAAAATGCACACCTCCGAGGTGGTGACGTAATTACCTGCGCGACAGGTCTGTTGTTATTGTTTTTTGTTTGAAATAAACAGAGTGCTACTTGGCTCTTCAAAGAGGAATAAATCTCCGTCGTTTCTCTGCCTGCACTCCTACATTGGTGACCCCTTTTACTCTTGGACGTTTCCAGAGTTTACTGAACATGTCTGCTACACTAAAGTTGCCCGACTTTTGGGAACGGAACGCAAGTGCTTGGTTTGCACGCCATCAAGGACATAACGGTGGACGAAACAAGGTTTTATCATGTACTGACGTCCCTTACCAGCTCGACTGTGGGGAGAGTGGTGAGCCTACTAGAACGTCCTCCAACACGGAACAAATACACCATTCTGAAGTCGCATCTACTGGAGACGTTTGGACTTAATGAATCCGAACGTGCGCGCCAACTCCTCTCCCTTCCCGTCTCGGCGACAGTAAGCCTTCTGAGCTGATGGATCACATGCTGGCTCTGCTGGGAGACCATCAGCCGTGTTTTCTTTTTAAGGAGTTATTCCTGCAGCAGCTTCCAGACCAGGTTCGTTTGGCACTTTGGCAAATTCACCTATTACTGATTTTCGTCAACTGGCCACTAATGACAGTAGACAAGCACACTAAGCTTTGTACATTGACATTACATGAACGTGATGGGTCATTCCCACGTCCCCCCATGTCCATTGCCGCATTGACAATGCATTGGGCACTTAAAGTTAAATATTTCAAAAACTACAAATCATTTCAAAGTAAAACATCTCAAGGATGCATGTCCACAGTAAGGTGGAATGTTTGAACTGTGAATGGAGTTTCTAGGTGAAAGTGCCTTTATAAATCTCTGAACTTTTAAAGGAGTACAATTCTAAAACCATGAAACATTTCAAAGATTCAGGCAAACATGTCCACATTAAGATGAACATTTTAAAGTTTGAATGGGGGTTCTAGGTGTAAGTATGTATGACTAGTAGCCTGCCAAAGTTTGTACTTTCTTCCCTTTAAATGTCTATTTTCATTAGCCTGGTTCCAGACTGGACTTCTCTCCCTCCGAAGTTGTGAGGGACCACAGAGATTCCAGACTTTAATATCACAGCATTTTTTAGATATTAGGGAAACTACATACAATAAGTACTACATTGGGACTTATTGGGCTTTTATCTTTGAGATAAATTACGTCATCGGTTCGAATGATGTTGCTATAGTGACATCTAGCAGTGACACTCTTCAATGATTTGTATTTGATATTTTCACTGCCTATTATACCAACTGTATTGTATGTATACACATTATTATTATTAATTAACGTCATCTGTCTCATGTTTAATGTATTTATCTTGTATTTATGTGCTTGCTGTTGTTATTTTGTATTAGAATTGTGTACCACATTTCTCTTGTTAAAATTGACTTGACTCATATCAGTCTGCGAATTAAAATATATAGTATTTATCACAGTGTTTTCAGTCATGAACCTCCCAAGAGAGTAGTAGCTACATGACTACTGTAAATCTACTTTGACCCAGTTTTCACCCAGACTACATATAGAAGAAGGCAAACAGATAGGCCAGACGTCTCACTGGCTCTATATTCATTATGATCTGAAGATGTTCAGGGTGTGTTCAAGCCCAGTCTTACACCATGTTACTGATTTTCTTTTTTATCCTATAATACCGGTATCTAATTGAAAAAAGTTAATGCTACAATATGTTATGAGGAAACAAATGTCATAGTGTGCCTCTGGTAATATATTCTCAACCTTTTTAATTTCAAGGACCCCCAGTTTGATATGCATTAGGCCAGGGACCCCCATTGGACACAATCTTCATCTTCATCATGTAAAATCTGTGTTAATTGAACCTTATGGGTTCATTTGGTTCCATTAGTACACTCTCTGAGTTACAGACCCAAAAGGGTCCATTTGGACCCCTGGTGGAGAAACAATGCATTAGCCTATTATATATAAAAACAAGCATACAATATCATGTGTAACAATACACTGGTTGTATGCCTTTGATTTAAAGAAAGAAGCCACACTGATGTCATAAAAATACTGTAAGCCATACTGATATTCTACCATCAAATATTTGCAATAACCAAAAATGTCATAGGCTACTGTGATATCTTCAGTAATAATTAACAACTCCAGTATGTTTAAAACGAGAGAGAGAGAGAGGTGGGATACCATTTGACATTACCTCATCAGACAGTACTGTTATTATTACAATCAAGTATTACAATCATCTGTTGAATGATAGAAAGAAACCGACAGCAATCTGAGTTTCCATTTTTGTGCACGTTTGTACAAACACATTTGAACACATTGTGTTAAAATAGCAAACACAAAAAAACAAAACAAAACTGAGAAGTATGCAGGTTTTTGATACATTTGTATTAAAATACAACTCCTCATTTGAGTTTTATGACATTTCAGAGCCCCCCAAAATGTGAACATGACACAATCTGTATGAAATACTCTATCCTTTTTGTACTCATGCTTTAGTCTCTGTTGACCTGGTTACCAAACAACTAAACATTTATTTGTTAAAATGTCTTTAGGAAGTCTCACAATGCGTTGGCTTCTTCAGTATCTCATTACTGTTCACAGTATAGAGCCATCGATTGATGTGTATTTTGTAGTGTGCCCTTTTAGTTGGTGGCCATGGTACTCTGAATCCAGTCAACGAATTTGGAGACCCGCGTGTAGACGCCAGGCTTCATGGCATTGGCACAGCCCAGACCCCAGGAGGTCACACCCTGGATGACAAACTTGCTCTGAGCGTTGCACACGAGAGGGCCACCGCTGTCCCCCTGCAGGTAGAATGCGCACACACACACACACACACACACACACACACACACACACACACACACACACACACACACACACACACACACACACACACACACACACACACACACACACACACACACACACACACACACACACACACACACACACACACACACACACGAGGTTTGCTGCTTCAAAGTGTAGAAAACAGTGGTGGAAAGTGAGTACATTTACTCAATTCTGCATAATGACTATACTTTCTACTTTTGGTACATTTTTAAACCAATAATATAAGTGATTTTTTAATTCCGGAATTTTACATGTAATAGAGTATTTCTACATTGCAGTATTGATTGCATACTTAAGTAAAACAATTGAGTACTTTTTCCACCACTGGTAGAAAGTCAAAGTGTTTTGTGATAATGGATGTTGTGTTTGCATACAGTACACATGCAACAGAGTGGCCCTGCCTGAAGACCAGAAGCCTAATAACTCCCTGGGCATGGGAGAGCTCAAATCCAGGTGATGCATAGACACACAAACAGATGGGTGGGGTTCACCATCAGGATGGTTCAGATTGTGGCAGTATGTTGTCCGGGATTGGGATTTGTTCTAACATACTGTGCAAATGAGTATAAAAAAAACTATAAAGGGAAAAAGATGTGATTTTTATTGAACTATTTGGACAAGACAATGGAGAAAGACAGAAAAACAGGAGCAGAGCATGAGGGGATGATAACAGGGCCAGTGTTCTTAATGGCTGAACCACCAAGGTGCTCTTGCAAATACTTTAAAATCATGGACAGTTACTGCCTGGGAATAAAGTGTAACTTTTATGAATGTTTTGACCCAAGTGTGTGACACACATGCACTCACGCACGCACAGATGTTTTGCATACCTGACAACTATCTGTTCCTCCCTCGATGTTGCCTGCGCACATCTCATGGGGTCTCACTCTGTTGTTCAAGTAAGATGGACGGTTACAGATCTTGTTCTCGATCACAGGGAATCCGGTTTCCTTCAGGACCCCCTCTCCACCTGTGCCTGTAGGATAAGTCAAAGCAAAATTATTTGTCATTAATACATAAAAACTAAGGCCATTTAAAGTGATTTACAGAAGGCATAAAATGCATTAATGGAGAATTAAAGAATAAAATAAATGAAAGACATGAAATATCTTAAAAATAAATATTAGTGCAATTGTAGTCTCACTTTTCCTGCTCAACCAAGTTGCCTCCATACTCTATGAGGTCTTTCTTACATAAATTGCTACATTGATTTTGGATATGCACTTTTCAGTCACTTTTATCATCTTTATCCTTGTGCACAATCATCTCTCTAGACATGACTTCTCCTCCCCATCATCGTCATCATCGTCATTATTATCATCATCATCATCATCATCATCATCATCATCATCAACAATACAGTCGTCATGTTGCACCTCTGATTCATAAAGTGTTCTAAAAAAGGATTTGGTTTGATGACGGAAGTAGAAAAGACAACTACACGCACACATGCACATGCTTGTTGTACTGTACCTTGAGTTTCTCCCCAGCCAGTAACATAGCACTCTGTTCCACTGGGGACCACATAATCTTTGTCTGGGAGACAAACAGGCAGCACCTTGTCGTTTAATAAAGCTGGGCTGGAAACATACGCACGCACACGCACACACGCACACACACACACACACACACACACACACACACACACACACACACACACACACACACACACAGTTAGGCAGACAGACAGTGGCTAAAATATAATCCCTGCTCTACCAAAATGAGGTGTTGTTAAATCCCATTTTGAGCTATATGTGCGCAGGAGGGAAAAGGGAGACTATGAGTTTTCTAATGGAGCCTACATAATTTTATACATTCCAAACATTCATTCAGATAGGTTTCATTGTATGCTGACCCACTGCCACAATTGGACTTCTTATTTTCTTCCAAGTAAGCTAGCTGTTACCCTTTCAATTTAGGGAATCATTCATGATGTATTATTCATTAATAACCAAAAACCAAAACCCCATGACAGCCAAAAATCTAAATTATAAAGCTTATTTTGCTTCTGATAAGCTCCAGCGATATCTGGCTGATTTTGGTTAGAGCAACATACAGTATACTTCCACAGCAGTACTCACCTGCTGAGTTTGAGAAGGGCGATGTCGGCTCCGTTGGGCCCAAGAAACAGTTGATCCAGTGTCCTCTCCTGTTTAGACGCCTCGTTGGCTCTTTCTGTGTGGATGCCCATCACCACCTTGTAAAATGATGGCGACTTACTCCTACACACACACACACACACACACACACACACACACACACACACACACACACACACACACACACACACACACACACACACACACACACACACACACACACACACACACACACACACACACACACACACACACACACACACACACAAATGGAACATGCTGTGTCATACGACAAAAAAACTGTCATCCACAAAGTCAAGGTCTGCATTAGGGTTATAACACTTAATCAAACAAATTAATTGAATTGATTATAAAAAGTAATTGATTTAAATAAAATACAGTAGCAAATATAGAGAAAATAGCATGTCTTCAAGCTATCAACGATAGCTTACGATGCGTAGCATTGTGAGATTGAAGCTTGACCATTTTCACTATTTCTGCATAACACTGTTGCACAATTAGAAAAAAATAGGATTTAAATGGTTAAAGGTAGGATAAGTGATATTTCTTGGTTAAAACTAAAATGTTTTTTATTAAAAGGTTAAAAAAAGCTATTTTCTGATAGTAGTCATTGCTAGAGTGTTTGTTCAGTAACAGGGGTCTCCCTATCTCTCCAGCTCTTTAACAAACAGAAAATAAATGTTCAGGTGGGTTGCCAAATTCAGCCAATAGGAGAGAGTACCAATTGATCAACTTGAATTGAATTGTTCTCTATCCTGATTGGATGAAATTGGTATCCTCACCTGAAAATGCATTTTCTGTTTAATAAATAGCTGGAGAGACATGGAAACCCTTGATACTGAACAAACGCTCTATAGCAATGAGATCAGAGAGCAGAATCAGAATATAGAGCTATTTAACACTTATTTTAACAAAAAAAACGATTGTTTACCTTACGTTTAATCAGACTAATCAATATATAGTTGATTTAATTTGTTTTATTGTTGATAAATAAAACATGAAAATAATATATTAAAAAATTATGCTTCTTGATGATTTGATTAATCGAAAAAGTAATCGATGGAATCATTACTAAGAAAATAATCAATAGTTGCAGCCCTAGTCTGTATCTCAGGATGTATTTCCATAAGGGAGTGAATGTATGTGCGGTGTGTTAAAGGTAGGCCTACTTCTCCAGGCAGTGTGCAGCAGTCACGACCCACTGGGGAGCAATCAGCGTTCCTCCACAGAAATGTATTCCTGAATTCCTGAGAGAGAAAGATGGAGACAGACAGACAGACAGACAGACAGAGGGATGGATGGATGGACGGACAGACAGAAGGGCAAAGATGAAGGCTACAACATTGCGATCCATGATACATGATGGCAATGAAGAAAATTAATCATATTGTACAATTTCATAATTTGTCATGTAGTATAGTGTCTTGGTGATATTATATTTTGATGGATTGTATAATATTTTATCACATACCCAACTTTTCACCCTGAGGGAGGGGAGTGACAAAAGGTTGTCTGGTTGTTGATTAATTTATATTATCTTTATTTTTGTTATTTATTAAACTGCATATTTTCTTATTTTTATCAATCTGGATGGCTCTGATACATTTATCAAGAACCAATCTGGGAACCCAGCGCCAAATGAAAAGGAAAAACAGCGCCCTCTGCTGTTTTTGACTATCTGTTCTTGAGAGATGAATCAAGAACAGACAAGATGTAATACAACAAAAGTGGCATTCAGTGCTCACCGCTGAAGGAAATAAGCTACCACTAGACCTACTGGTGCGGCTGGATGGAGCAGTAAGGCCTGCTACTGGGTAAAACAGTAATGTACTGTAATGTTCCTGATGATTCTCTGTGGGCCCCACCTGTGGGCCGTGAGGATATTTCAAGTGGGCCCGAAATAATTGGCAAACACATGTCATGGTATCTTTTCTTTAAAACCTTGAAAAATGAGTTTTCCTAGTCATACTGAAATAGGAATCGATTGATTGATCATTAAAATAAACATGCTCTGAAAACACATGCGTTTCGGCTGCCGTGTTAAGTGGTCAGATGGGTGGACCATGAATACTTTTTAGATTTTCAAGTTTGCCCTGATCCAGATAAGGTTGGGAACCACTGCTCTAAACCAATGATTTTGCTGTCTTTCTTAAAGGTCTCATGACGTTCAGTTTTACCACACATTAAAAGTCTTTGTCATGGTCCTTCAAACGTGTATAGAAAGTTTTAACAAAAAAATCCACTCCATTGATCCATGGCAGGTGTTTTTCTCTCACATTTCTAAAGCCTTTTCAACTGCAATGAAAAAAGAAATCTTTGCCTGCGGGTGTCGCTGGTGAGGGATTTTGCCTGTCAATCATCGCCTCTGCTCCGCCCTCCCCCCCCCCCCCAGGATAGGGGAGGGGAGGGGCGAGGAGGAGAGTGGGCGGGATTAATCGGCTGTGACCTCACTGCTGAAGGGCCAAGCTCAGATTACTTTTCAGCCTAATTATTCAGAAAACCCCAGACCACAGAAAATCCACTGAATGTTCAAAGTTCTGATTTTTTGGGTGTAATTGAGGTCATAAAACCCCCCAAAAAACATAAAAAATAAAAAAAGTGAAAATGAATGTCATAGAACCTTTAACACAATCCATATCAGACATTTCTTCATGTGTTGCATTCCAAAACTATGAAAAAAAGAGAACATACAACGTGTTTGGATTGTTCCTTTTACACCATTCAACAAGCTATAATCTATAATAACATTCAACATCATTGCTTATCTAACCTGCCACTGTGGTGAACATGACAATCACCAAACCAGGGAACGCAATCATGAGAGAATAGTAATAATAGAAAAGGAGAAAGCACACACATGGACCGCAGTGCTACATATTCCAAAGGCCATGTGAAGAACTTTAACAACTTGGCGATATTCAGGAATTTAGCCTCAAAAAGTATTTAAGCTTTATTTATACAGGTAATCTAATTGAGACCTGAGGTCTCATTCTCAAGAGAGATCTGGACAGTATAACAATCAACAAAGATTATGATAAATGAAAGTGTAAGTGCTAACAAAATTAAAACCGCTAAGTGCAAGTACAAACCTCAACCTCAAGCTCCTCCTCAAACTGTTAAAAAAAGCAGAGGTGGTGAGACATTGTTAAAGGCTGAGTTAAAAGAGGACTCGAGCATAGCATTTACTGTACTAATGTCCAGATGTCTCAACAACTTTAAACAAGAGCCATATTACATGTCGCTTCCATACGCAAACTGATAGTGACCTGGTGGGACTTTGCATTTAAAATTATGTATGACCAATCTTGAGGTAAGTGTAATGGGCCATGCCCAGTAATCATTAAGGGGGAGCATTTATACATTATATAGGTAGGTACTGTGATGGTCAATTCCTTAAAACTCTTACGAATTTTGTATTTACAATGACCAGATTAAGATATCTGAAGATGTATGGTAACATAGCTGATGGTAGCCGTTATTGGGGAGTTAGCACAGGTCATGATGTAGGCTACATTAACAGTACCAGTGTCCACTTTTGTATAATCACTTTCAAAACAAAAAAAACACAACGCTTATCTGGTAAATCCTTATCTACATTAAACAAATAATTTGTTTTAGACCAGTATGTTTATTTTTTTAGCTGACTTAGAGGGTGATACGTTTGCTGACCAATCAGCGCAAGCTAAAGTTGTATCGGGATATATAGGACAGCTGACCAAACAACACAGCTAAAGTTCCACCATGCACTTAAAGGTAGGGTAAGTGATTTTCTGTGGTTAAAATAAGTGTTAAATAGCTCTATATTCTGATAGTACTCATTGCTATAGAGTGTTTGTTCAGTAAAAGTCTCCTTGTCTCTCCAGCTCTTTATTAAACAGAAAATGCATTTTCGTTTCAGTTTCAGTTTCATTTCCAATTTTATCCAATCAGCATAGAGAACTCAATCAGGATATAGATTAAACAAGTGAAATTGGAAGTGATGACACTAAGAAATGAGCAGGAAAAATTTAAACTGGAACACTATAAAAATGAAGCTTAAAAATGGGTACTTTCTCCTGATTGGCTGAGATTTTGACACCTACCGGAAAATGTATTTTCTGTTTATTAAAGAGCTGGAGAGACGGGGAGACTCCTGTTACTGAACAAACACTCTATAGCAATGATTACTATCAGAATATAGTGCTTTAACCTTTTAACAAAATACTTTTTGTTTTAACCAAAAAATATCACTTACCCTACCTTTAAGTGGCACCGCCATCCGCCAGCAACTTCATTAAAAGAACTTACTATGTCAAACATGGATGAAACCTGAAACTCGGATGCTAGATGGTTTGGTAGAATTCATTGTTGAGAAGACACTGCAGTTTATGCGGGCAGAAAGGAACCATAACACTGAGCAGAAAACAACAACCTTTGACGGTTCACAGAATGGCCGCATACCAAGAACACGCGTGGGATGCCAGCATGAGACCATCCATGTTCTGAGCCAACTGTCTCCCCACACTGTGGGAACATCCCAGTGGTAATACCATTTTGTTTGCCAGGGCAATTCCTCGTTGACTGTAATGTTAATCTATTCATGAAATTGAAGTGTTGATTAATTAATAATGTTCTCATCTTTTTGAATAAATAAGGCTATGGGAAACAAATATAACGCAGTATTCATTGTTTCTTGGGATTTCCAACTGCATACAGTATCAGCCTAAGCCGTTGGTGAGGTCTGATGAAACCCTATACCTGATGTTGGAAAACCTTAAGCAGAGAGGAATGCCCAGTTGCTATATTTATTAAATAACCACCCTTTATTTGCTCTGGGTGAAGCGAGTGATAAAAGTGCAGAGAGTTATCAGCCATATAAGGCTGATAACTATATATTATCAGCCCCAGGTTTGGTTTGATACGGCTACCTGATGAATCATTGAAAAATAAAGTGCCACCTGTAGTTCCTGGTCATGTGGTAGAATTCATAGCAGAGGAGACGCTGGAAACTA
>NC_137616.1:19808347-19825847 GCF_963280865.1 Gymnoscopelus braueri
TCATTGTCTTCTTCTATATCATAATGTTAGTAAACCACTTTCAATCTATTCCCTATTTTGGGAAAGTCATTATACTGTAGGTGAACATTTTCAGAAATAAAAAAATCAAAACATTTGCAACATCATGTGAGCTTTTAGATCTGCTGTTTCTATTAGGGCTTACAGTAAGCTTACAGTAAGTGGTTGATGACTAAAATAGTGTTTGGTACTGTACGTGAAACCAGTCAGGAAACGTTCTTTCAATGCAACCAGTATGTGGTCTTGATGAGTGGATTGGCCATTACTGTTTGTCCTTGAGGCAGGGATAATGCTACTGATGCCCAATAACAGAACATTAAGCAGTAAGCATGGGAACATCGACATCTAGCTAAACTCTGATCAGTTTCTCTGCAAACAGTAAGTAAGTAAGTCACAGAGACATGATGGTTTGTTATTCGTCTTCAGCAGAAATTCCTTAAAAGTAAAAACTAAAATCATTGTCATGAACTTAAGTAGTTAAAGCTACCTGGTCCGGGGGCACCATCACAGCTAGGGACCTGGCAGTATTCCCAGCGTGTCTCTGAATCAGTGGTGTAGCACCATGGCATCCTCTCACTGTCTGGGTTACGGCAGTAGTTGTTGTCCAGGCCTCTGACAAAAATAGGTAGGTACAGTAAGTAGGTAGTAGACAAAACAGACAGACAGACAGAAGGATAGATAGATGGATAGATACTAGTGTAGATCGATACCGTATTTATCTGGGTGTTCTTACTTGCATGGGTAGTTGTCGGGCGAGCGGTTGTGTTTGTGAGGTGTCTGGACCGACCAGCTCTGGCAGGTTTTGCCAGAGATTGTCCTGGCAACCGTCCCCCTGTAGTTTCCTCCCTCTCCAGTGGCGCAGGTCAGCTCTGGGACGATGGTAGGTGGCTCTGATGCTGCTGAGGACAGGAAGGACAAGGTGATGGATGAGAGGGGAAAGACGAGGACCAGTGTATTTCGCCTTGTCTGTTGACCTGCTCAGTAGATCTTTATCGCAATAGCCATTTTAACATGAAATAAACAGGTGTTACCAATAATACTAAGCAAGCTTCCATTCCTCTCATGGCAAACCGAGTTTGGGCTCTGCTATTCAAAGATTAGTATCACTAGTCCCATACCCGGTGAAGTGCGCAGGCGAAAGTATTTGCAAACGTGGGGTTATTGTGCGTCTTGTCACGCCCCCCCCCCCCCCCCCCGCCCCCCACGTGGCCCGTCGCGGACCCCCCCGGGTCCCGTCGTAAACGCGAACAGCCCTTTTGCATGTAGTTTAAGCGCAAGGGGGCGGTGCCGCGGGTGTTGGGTGGGGAGAGAGCCTGGCGACGCAAGCTATGTTAGTGCGCTGAGTGGCAGTTGGGGCAAACGCAGTCCCCACAACATCATTTACGATTTTTCAAACAACCGCAGACTACTTTTTTCGCCGATAAAGTATAGTTTTGAACCATGACGGAGGCGCACCGACTCAGCAGACCTTGAGGCCGAGGAGTCGCGCCCGAGCGCCTCCAGGCGCGAGTGCCCGCGACGACCGGCCGATGGTCTGCTAGTCGACTAAGCGCCGTCCGAGTTATGTACCGATAGCATAGAGGTATAATATAACTAGAGGGCGGATTGCCCCGCCCCCAGCTATCATTTCAATGAATGTGCTCAGTGGCGTTTTGAAGCACCCGGAAACCTGCCGGAAGTAGAATTATTGGTTCGATTTTGACCACACGTAGAGTTATGAGCATGCGCACTAGTGTCCTTTTTGCGTTCTACGGCAGCCCGTGTGTCAAGGATTGAACGCGAGATATTTATTAAATACACTCGAGATGCATATTTATATGTAAATGCATATGTATGTATGTATAATATGTTTAGATATTTATATGTATAAATATAAATATCTCTCAGTATGTTTTGCGCGTGCATGTATTTCTCCCCGCCTGCAGTTCCAGCTTTGCCCACTGGGGTGGCAGCTTCAATGTTTCTCAGCAACTCTGGGGGCTTGACCGATAGGCACAGAATCGTAATTGATGTTGTGGGGACTGCGTTTTGCAAACGATTGCAAAAATACACTTAATTTTGCCTCCATTTAATTCCTATAATGGTAGCAGTGCTGAGAGGGCCACAAATCCTGTGTACCTACTCTATGTGACACTGATTAGTATATTTGTGTAATTTTTCAGATTTCTCAAAGGTCCGGTCACACTTTCAATTGTGTGTGTCCAACCTGGGTCTTCAGTCTCAACAACAGAATGGGAGGTGGGGGACTCACTGCAGCGGGGTATGCTGCAAAAGTCCCATCGTTTGGCCTCGCTGGTTGTGAAGCACCAGGGTCTGGGGTCACCATCCGGATTCCTGCAGTAGTTCTCCTCCAGGTACTTCTCTGGAAGACTGGGGGAGCGGGGGGTTGGGGGGGCGGGAGAGATGGAAAAAAGACATTAGCTTTCGTTCTATGCTGTATTAAGCTTGAGAAAATGTGATTATCCCATAAAACTGCAATCCATTTTTAAGTGAAATTTAGATCCTGTTGTTTGGTAGAACCACTACTGGTTGACAAGAGGTATTGCATGACGCTCAAAGTGTAATATTTCCCCTACCAAATTTTGATACTTGCCAGGGTTCAAATCCTGAGCACGACACACATGTTATGGATTGTAGCTTTAAAGGCTTCCTTAAAACAAGTGACAAGACATGGAGACCACTGGACAACATAGATCAGTGGTTCTCAAAGGGGGTCCGGGGACCCTCTGGGTTCCTTGAGGGAGTTCCAAATGGACCCTTACTGGTCTGTAACGCTACATTACAGACCAGACTTATGGGGGTCCTTGAAATAAAACAAATTTGAGAACCACTGACATACTGTAGATAAATTGTGTGTGGTGTATTTATTACGCGCTGGGGATGTAGCCGTGGTTGTGTGGTTTCTGCGCGTCCCAGCGCTGGCAGGTGAAGCCATTCTCTGTGGTGGCGATCTTCCCTCTGTAGTCCTCTCCACTGCAGTGCATGCACTCCTCTGTCCAACAGCAAACAACACAGAGTTTATCAGCCAACCATCCATCCATCCACCCATCGATCAATTCCTTCATCTATCCATTCATAATTGCTTCCCTCCATTCATTCCTCCATCGACCCATTCATCCCTTCATGCATGCATCCATCCATCCATCCATCCATCCATCCATTCTCAGTCACTTATCCATCTTACGGCTGCAGTTTTCTACGTTGCAGGGCTCCCAGCGTGTGCTTGGGTCCGTAGTGTAGCACCAGGGACCCTTGCTGTCCGAGTCTGGGTTCCTACAGAAGTTGGAGTCCAGGTCTGCCCTGGGATGAGTCTGAGGGGTGATGCTGCAGGCAGCACGCACATCACACAGAACACAAGGTGAGATTTGATATGACTTGGTATGACTACACTGTATGATGTAGAAGGATTAGAAATGATGTGACATCTAATGTGTCATGTTGATATGATATATGATATGATATATGATATGATATATGATATGGCTAAATAGGTAGAGCGGGCGCTTGTCATATTTGTACATAAACTATTAATACTACTACTTGGGAATCGAAAGGTTCCCTGTTCGAGCCCCAGCTGCGATTAAATGTGATGCAAAATAAAAGAGACAAGGTGAAATGAGAGGAAAACCTACTTGGGCCTGTGTGGGTATTTCCCAGCCCATCTCTGGCAAGTCTTTCCCGATTTAGTTCTAGACTTTGTGCCTCTATAATCTGTTCCTATTCCATTCACACACTCCAACAGGAACCCTAGGCAAGATAGACAAAGGATAAATTCAACAAATATATCAAATAACAGCCTCAGTGCCTCAGTGCCAGTGGTAGTGTATTTGTTGTGACATTCACATTCCTGCAGCTTTGTACAAATTAGCACAGAGTTGAACTGTTTAGGGTAGTGTCTGGCACTGTAATGGCACTTTTGGTAATCAAAAATAATTCGTTTTAGTCTGTGTTTTTGTCTAGCAACACCTAGTAGCCCTTAGTCTCATAGTCTTTTTTACCTCCCCCCCAACATTTTTTAAATAATAATAATAAAAATGAATGAATAAAAGAATAGAAAAAAAGAAAGAATAATAAAATGAATTAAAGCCTATTCATCTGCAGAGAGAAGAGGAACCTACCTTTTTTTTCATACAGAGCTGTGCTGCTCCTGCGTAGAACAGGCTCTACTTTGGAGTTTGCTTCTGCTGTCCAACATTCCTGGTCTTTCTCTATGTACATGAATGACCTGAAAAACAGTAATTGTTATAGAGACAGCAGCTGCTGTCAGTTTGAACCTTTCATGAACCGTTGTCCGCCAGCCTGTTTGGCTGTGCCAAGCATAAAATGTGAACTTTACATGCAACTTTACAATGAAATCTTACTTGCACGTGAAGGCTGTTTCAGTATTACACTTGACAGCACACTCTGCTACAGTGTTCACCGAGTATTCCCTCTTATGCAATGAGAGGATCCATGCCCCATCTGTCTTTGCATATTCGTCCACATTACCACCGACTGGAAGAACAGAAAAGAAAAAACATATAACTGTTTATCTGTTTTATCTATCAATAAAGAAAGAGTGACAGTGGTCAGTGATAGTTGCAGTTTGGATGATCTGTCTGTGAAATGATTCAGATAAGAGTGCGTTATGGTGATGGAATATTCATATAACTATTTACAAAGCACACAAAAGATAAAATCCCAGGTGCAGGACAGAATAATACATTAAAATAGAGACATATAGAGTCTGCACACTGGATCATGCTCCCATAATAACTTTAATGGATTATCACCAAGGTGATGTTTTGAGCGTCTGCTATATTCATATACAGTACCAGTGAGAGAATAAAGGGTGCTGTAGTTTACTTATCCTGTGACATTACTCTGTTTTGATGGTTGCAACACTGACCAGACTATTGACAGATGAGTCATTTGTGGAAATACAAAACTACAAGACATTGTTGAAAAACACTGAGGTGGTTTAATGTTAGTTAAGTTGGAGGACAATTATACACAATAGTGGCAATTCAGGAAGAAATGGCAGGAAAAAGTATAGGAACCGTAAATTAAGTCATAAGTTGGTAACCCTGACAGTTCTCTCGCAAATAAAGCATAATGTAATATGAAAAATAGCAAAAAAACAACAAATGATCAAAAATGTAACCAAGGGCCTATTTCAATAGCAGATTGAAATGAATTAAAACAAAATGTACCTGAAATAATTGTTTTAAAATGTCATGTATAGAAATATACTATTACATATTAGGCTACTGATGTTGTACTGTACTGATTTAAAGAAGACAGAAATGAAAAGAATAGTAGTGGTGTTACACAATTTGCCTCACTGGTAAAATGGATGATAGAGACAGAGAGTAGAGTTAATATTAATCCAAATATCATTTGCTACTGCATAACTTCAGCCTTTTGAAGTTACTGTATGAGAACAGTTACCTTAATAACAAATCTACATACATTTTAGGAGAAGACTGAAAATATCAATTTACATTTACATTTTAAATTGAGTGAACTAGATGGAAATAAGACCAATGCTTACATAAAACCCCTCAGTAACTTCTGACAAGTAGGCCTACCACTGCTGTTCCGGATTCAGTTTGACTTACACATTTGAATAATTGTGATAAATGGCTCCTATACAATGGACACACTCTGAAGCCTCTGCCATGTGTAACCTGGTAAATCACCCTCAGAATTACTCAAATGTGTTTTCTGAAAAAAGCTCAAATAATTCAGATGCCATTGCTTTTTCCCATGCAGTACAGTATATCTTACCTGTACAGATGACCGTTGCCACGAGGAAAATTGCTTTGTACAGATCCATGGTGAGAACTCTCACTAAAAGTGCATAGCCGACTAACTCACACCAAGTCACCAAGATTACTGTACCTTATTGGGGTCCTTTCACCCAAGGCAGTAAGACAAATAACATCTCAATCATTGGTCAATCATTAGCTTGACAAGGACAGTTTAGGACTGAGAGGTCAAAAACTGTTTGCCTGTGGGCGGATTTAGTACGCAGTGGGGTGAGTCTCAGTACATCAAAGTACAGCATTTCCATGTCTCATTGAATATCTTTGATCTGAACATATCTGATACATACACAAGTGCTATGCTTTTCAGATCCTTTCATGATCCTATTATAATGACAATATCTATTTGTATACTGCTGGTGTCTTCCATTCGTACCCACAACACAATGGATTACGGACATGAGCTTTGACCCTTTCAATAATCATGTGGCCTTTTGTGTTCTGTTATCGTTGTACCAATTCAATATCCAGTCCAATCCAACAGATTCACATAGCAGTGTCTTTTATGAGACTAATGACTTAATATTTAGAACAGCTAAATTGTAGTATTTTACAGTATGTATTAAAACACCATGTGAAGCAAGGAACCATTTTTGTAGTGTAGGGTCCTCACACTACTTTTGTGTCATCCAGATTTACATAAAATCAATAATAGATGGTTAATGTTCAGCTAAAGATGACCAATGTCCTCAACTGCAAACACATCATTACAAAACAATCTACTTTAGACTGCTAAGTCCCTGGAACTACTGTGGCTAAGGTTCAGCACTGGTTTATTTATTCCAATTTTCTTTGCAGTACAGGAGCATTTATAATAGAGGTGGGTGTCCTTCAATTCTTTTGTCTCTTTGCCATTTCAGAGCTCCCCCTAAAAAAACTTTGTGAATTGAGATTATTGGTGTGGTATATTTGTATACGTTAAACTTAGATCATAATAGGTAGGTACACATACATAGTTATAAAAGCTACAGCTCTGGCCTATAATTTGAAATCCACAGCAGGCCTGAGAGTCACATGAGAGTCTGTTGATTGATTAGGTCAAATAAGAGCTGAGAGACAGTGACTATTGTCTTAGAACAGTGCTAGACAAAGGACAATACACAAGTCACACGATTCAATCAACAGAAAGCAACACCCACGATGGACACTCGACATTTTCCTTATGTTTGGGCTGGAAGAATTTTGTCATGCATTGTTGGCACCGTTTGTAATTACTCTGTTTGTCTTACAAATAAAAAGACTTGAACATATCTTCACCTCTGGACTCCACAGATTTCTTCCAAGCAGGCCTGGTATAACAGCTCAGTACAGATACCACAACTAACAATCTATTATGGATAAAAGACAGCTTGTCTTATCTCAACCACTATGAAGTAAAACAAATTAATTTTTTAAAGAAAATGCGGGACCTATTTTATACAGTATAAGTATGTAAAGTGAGTGGTCATTACAATTTGGGAAACATGTACTCTCATACTAGAATTATACCACCAGAGGGTGCCATTGATTACAAACTGTGAAAGCCACAATGTGTGAAAATTATTACCTCAACAGATCCTTTGCAACTGAGTTGACGTAGTAGTTCAAGGAGAGAAAAACAAAACAAAACAGCATTATTGTAAAAATGTTTGAAAGTGAGATAAATACAATAACAACACCAACACTGATTCATTCTTAAAGCTCATTTGGCACTATGAGAAGGTGCTATCAAAGACAGACACATCTGTCTTTGAGGCACACTTTCTGGTCACACTTTCCGGTCCTGCTCAAGCATTGTTCTAGTCTGGTAAAACATTTTTGCTTGGTATAGCAGAGTATATGGTTTTCATATCGAACCTGATGCACTAACTGCCTTGTTTGGATGCTCCGAAGCTTCTCTTGCTCTGCCGTACTCTGTCCAACAGAGATCTATATGCTTGGTACACTTGTAGCAAAGAGAATTATTTTAACAGAGTGGAAGGCTTCCATCGCTCCTTGTTTTTATAGATGGCTTAATGAGTTTGTATCACTGATACACCTGGAGAGGCTGCGTTGCAACAAACAGGACAGTCTAGCAACATTCGAATACATCTGGGGTCCTATCACAGGTCATCTCGACTCTGCTGTGTGACTGCTCTGTTTTGTACAAGCCCTATTGTTAATGTGTCCAACTGTTGTATTCTGTTTGCCTATACAGTACCTCATTATGATAGGTTAACTACTCATGTTTAACATGCATTATAGTCTGGTGTTTGTTTGTCTTATTGTGATGTCTTGTTGATTTTTAAAGACAGAGAGGAGCTAATTTCCAACACAGCTCAATTTAAATGATTCTTGTTGTTTGGGCAAAGTAATATGGACCCGTTACAACTTACCTGATTCCCAAGGGGCTTAATTCATGAGTCCTGTGATTTGACCCTTGATGCAGAAGCATAGTTATTTTGTTCCACCTTTGGTAAAAAAAGTATCAGTCTCATTAAATTAATGTATTAATAAATAATGAAAGAATAAATGAAAGACGTACACTAGTATAAATGGAAAATGGAAGTCTCAATAGGTTGGCCTTGGTTAATTGGGAGAAGCACCTTGTAGTCATATGTGCCACCAATTCCCGATTTCATCTCTGAATGGCCCCTTGATCTGTTCCAAGTGCTCTTACAGTTAACAGGTCAGGTTTTCTGCCCTTGTGGAGGTCAATGGGATGTTCCTGCTGAGCAAAAATAATTGTTATTGAGAAATACTTATTTCATTTTTGTATTGTATTGTAGGCTACAGCTGAATAAGATACATGCATGTTGAGAGCACCAATAAACAAATGTTTATGACAATTTTGCTTACATGTTAAAATGTCTTTATTGCGTAATATTCCTAAAATGGAGAACAGGCTCTCATACTGCAAGTGTAAGTCCTTGAAATGGGAGATTTAATTAAAATTCACCAATGTCAAAGCATAGGGATTGCAGATGTAAAACAGGCTTTTAACTTGCCATTTTATTCTCCTTCTCTGAATGCAAGAGTGGGGTAAAATTCCCCCGTCTGAATGTTGTGCTGGAAAGAGCGTATGTTTCAGTGTTGTTCTACATTCCAAGTAGAAGGTCACTAGTCTCGGCTGTAAGGCGGAAGGGGACAATAACAGTTTATACAATGCTGGCAGCAGGGGGTGAGGTCGCTCTGTGCCATCCAAGGCTTATTACTGAATCAATATCCCATTTTAAGAGATCAATTTAGAAATAAGCCACTTCTCCTAAAAGAGAATGGCTTCCCTTTGTGACCGTGTTGCCCAAGGCTTCATGTCATTTGTCATTGTGCAAAACAGAAAATATCTGATTTTGTTCAACTTGTATACTATATAGACGATGTTTGGTATGTATTCAAATACACTGGAATTCTTGGCGCACATTCATTTCAAGAGAATTTCAATATCCAAAACTGAAGAGAGGGTGACAGGTGTTTGTCACCCTCTTTTCAGTTTTGTCATGCTGACTGGCAAAGGCAGGTACCATGATTAACCTTTCCCATCTGTGTTTTCAATATCATTGCTCACTTGAATGGAAGGCCCCCAGCAGATGGATATGGAACGATGGATCAACACAAATTAATAATTAAATCATTGCTTCAAATGGGTCCATCTTTCTTCTCTGAATTTTAATCCTGTTGCGTCAACAGCAACACACTGTCACAACCACTCTCTAAGGTAGCCAATCTCTTCGCCCTGTGCCTGGCTGTGCTATCCTATTTGTGACAGCCTTTTATACAACTTTGTCATAAGAAAAGGGACATACATTCTTATGGGAATGAATATGCAAAGCATGCTGGGCTGGCCCTCACTGCGCCACGCTTACCCTCATCACTGCCATCAGATAAAATAAGCAGCCCTAAGCCCTGCCCCTCTTGAATGAGAATGAAAATATTTCCTCTCCACTTGAGCGCATGTCTACAGACACCTGTCGGGTATAAGCCTTACTTGATTTGAAACAATGGGTTTTCTATTTCACAACGTACAGTAAGATGTGACCTATGGACTTGTCACAGACTGAACCACACACTAGTCCATTAGTGTGCTCTAATTTGTGTTAGTTGACAAATCAATGTTGGGCTGACATGAAGGTTCTTTAGAGCAATAATATTTAATTAGGTATATGTGAATTAATGTAATTTGTGGGGAGCTTTTTTATGGTGTGGAGACTGGCGAGTAGT
The DNA here is from genome assembly GCF_963280865.1 of Gymnoscopelus braueri. Taxonomy (NCBI): domain Eukaryota; kingdom Metazoa; phylum Chordata; class Actinopteri; order Myctophiformes; family Myctophidae; genus Gymnoscopelus; species Gymnoscopelus braueri. Next base: position 19,818,349 of record NC_137616.1, read on the forward strand.
CTAGAAGAGCATTGTCTGTATGTCCCCTGTATGCCTGAAATGACTGACGAAGATCTTCTGTAGCAGTGGTTCTCAAAGTGGGGTCCAGGGACCCCCCAGAGGTCCTTGAGGGGGTTCCAGGGGGTCCCCAGCCAAATTTATTAATATTGCATAAAATCAGTTTAACCACTTATACAGTCGGCTATTTGAAAATAGGCAAACTACAAGATCGCAACGCGTTGTGAGCTTGTAGTTCTGTCATTTTCAAATTTTGAAACATTCGGAAGATTTTTTTAAACTTAAATGTTTCAAAACTCCCTGGCACATGAATCTTTTCAGATGAGGGTCTCCAGCCAATTACATATTGATTTGGGGATGAAAAGGATGGGGACCATGCACAGTTTTACAGTATGGCACCAAAAGGGACACCCAGTCCAAATATGGAGTTCCCCATGCTGACCAAGGACAGACTCTACTGCCTACTGTACATGTGGTGTTAATATAATTATTACATTATTTTGGTCATTAGGAATAGTGTTTCCCCTGCCAATGCCACTCCATAAGAGACAGGAATACTAGTGAGAAGAATCATACCACATTCATTGATGAACTGAGAAGAAAACTGGGAATGCCTGTGTTGCATCCATTATAACTTAAGGTCCAAAATGCCTCTAGATTGATTAATATAGAGCACTGAAGTCACTGCCAGTAGAGTGGCTTCACTTTTTGTGTTGATATCCTCATTGGGGAATCTTAGATCGTTTCATATAAGAACTGCGTTCCAAAAATAAACACACCACCCTGGCGATTTTACTCATATGGATATGAAGCATCGACTGAAGGTGTAAATGTATACATTTACCCAAAGAGTAACACAATATAAACACTAGAAACTAGTCCAAAGACTACAGTTCCCATGAACGCGGCTGCTGTAGGGACAGTGATTTCAGACCCGGAAGTAGTAGTTCTTAAGACTTTTAAGGCAGAATTAATTCAATTTTCGCCAGAAACAGGCTGTATCAAATATGAATGTATATCATAAACGATGCAGAGCCACCCCCCTGACAAAAACGCCAGGGTGGTGTGTTTATGTTTGGAACAGTTCTTAAATGACGTGATCTAAGATTCCCAAATGGGGATTTCAACACAAAAAATAAAGCCACGAACCCGCGAAACAGCGCCCTCTAGTGGCAGTGACGTCAGACTTTGGTGCTCTATAAACAGTTTTGCAAAAAGTACAGGGGTACAGTCATACAATAATGCTAAAAGGATAACACAAAAGGCCCTAAGGACTTGTTTCCATTGTGGTCCTGAATGTGTTATATTCTGTCAACACATACAGATCGTGAGCTGGATTTGAACATACAAGATGCAATGACTATTGTAGGCCTGTGCCTACATTAAAAACAAGTGCACACATGAAGTGGCTGGCTTTGGAATTGTTGTCCCAAATTTGTTCTACTGTAGTTGAATGAGATTTTGTGCTTGTATGGGAACTAGAACATACTAGAACTACACCCACTGTCAAGTCCCTTTCCAGTTTAGCTCCAAAGGACATCAACTCAGGATTTCAGACTCAATCAACTTTTTTATTTTGCAACTTGTTTCTTTTCATTTGTTGGCTTTAGTTGATCGGTCTGGTCGTCAATCAATAGTAGTAGTAGTAGTAGTAGTAGTAGTAGTAGGTAGTAAACCTTTAACACAGAAAATAAAGATTAAATGTTTCCAAACAATAAATGTCTTAAAACAATAAATGTCTTAAAACAATAAAATGTCCCAAAGCAATAAATGCTTTAAATGCCTTAGACCAAACAATAAGTGTCTTTAAACAAAATGATTAAAGTCAATGTTTTTTTAAATGAAATAAAGACACATCTTAAGAAAAATAGCTGATCCACAAGCTTGTAGATCGGCTCTTTTCCACTTGGCCTTTTAAACCTTTTTTAACATGGCAAATTCATGAACTCTACATTTTAGTAGTTTTCAATCAAATAACCCACTACAGGGTAATTGCATGAATTTTCTACATTTTTTAATCATAAATAGGATTTTAACCTTTTTAACTTTGTATTACACACTTTTAACTTTTCAAACACAAAATTAAGTCAATGCTGCAATGTAATGTGTTCCTTGACTGATGCTGCAATGTGTTCCTTAACTTAAACTTTAGCAGTTAACACATTTAAGCAGCATTTCAAACAAAGTAAATAAAACATTTCACCGAACATTGGCGTCTTTGGGCTCAACTCTGAATGGAATTTGGAGTTCCTTCTCTCGTCTTTGGAGTCTTCCTTCTCTCTGGAGTTGGTTTGTTTGAATGAGCACCTCTGGTCCTTTTCAGGTGCTCGTAATCTGATAACGAGCAGCCATTTTGCTGCAGCGTTCTGGGAAGTGTAGTGCTGTTTGAGTAGAGGATGATAGTAGGATTGGCAATGAAGCTCCAAGCACTAAGTCAAAGCTCCATTCCTACGTTTTGACTTAACACCCACGAGGTGCTGATGTCTTTTCTCTATTCTGAGGGGAAGTAAGGAAAGACTGACTCAAAGAGAGGGATAATCAGTCTGCTTTAGCCTAGTCCTAGACAGTAAAATAATGAGTGTCTCAAAGCTAGAAATGGATAAATAGAACACAAAAAAATACGAGATCTGACCCGGTTCAAACGTGGAGTGAGGATACCAGGGACTTCCTGCGATGTCATGGGTTTGAGTCTCGCTGCTGAGCTGCATTCACGCGTAATGTCCTCCCTCTATCCTCCACTGGCAATTCTCAAGGCCCCTGCGCCATAAAAGTCCGGTGCTTGACGTCACACAATCCCAGCATGCATTTCCCTTGATCAAAACAGGAATCCTGGCGTGCCACTGATCCACACCAACCTGTTTTAGCTGCTCTCAAAATGGTCACATTATTGTTAAGTAATAGCGTTGCTGTCCGGCAGAAACCAACTCCATTTTGATGCTTTTGCATTTTTTTCCATAAATCAGTGCTATTAAACACCCTTTACGTCTGTGTGTTGGTTAAAACAAAATTAACCAATGAAAAGTATTAAAAAGCGCTTCTGACAAAACCAGCTAACTCCATTGGATCCTCAAACTTTCTGCTAAACCAGCTAAGTCCACCAAAGGGGGGTGGAGTTAGCTGCTTTTGCTGACTCCAGGCTCCACCCCCTTTTGACCTCCAACCTCATTGTGAGCTTGGAGGTCCATTCAGCTGTTCTTATCAATGATGAACAAAACCTCCTAACTCCACTTTTTGTTTTGTTTTTGTCATTTCCTGAAAAATGAACATTTTGGAGTTAGCTGGTTTCTGCCGGACAGCAGAGATATGATATTATTAGTACATACAGGCCTTATTTTGAAGTCTGGTTTGTATTTAAGCGTGCGGGAAGAAATGGAAGAAAACAGAGAAGAGGCTGACTTAAAAGTGAGATTTTAACTAATTTTCAGTCAACATTGCAGTAGTGTTGATTTTGTTTAATGGTTTTATCTGTAAAAGCCACAATGGCAATGGTAGAGGTAGAGAGTAGTTTTGGGGCACAAAAATACCATAGCTGACTCTGGAATAATGCATTTCTCAAAAAAGAATCTTGAACAGTGGTTCCTAACCTTTTCACGATCAGGGCCCACTTGAAAATCTTGAAGACGTTCACAGCCCACCCATCTGTGAAGTGGTCAGATGGGTGGGCCGCGTGCATTTTCAGAGCATGTTTATTTTAATGACCAATCAATCAATTGTGTTCTGGCTTGGATAATTGTGTTCTGGCTTGGATAAATGGGACCAACAGCCTATACTTTAGGCGGCTTTCCATATACATGGACTTACCTAGCCCCACCCCACACCGCCCACCACAGCAACGGTTTCCACTACAATGAAGTGGGTAGAGTGGTGTGTAAGTGGTACTAAACTGGTGCCTAAAAAGTACCCAGTCTTGGGTAGGTCTGAGCTGGGCTAAGCGGGGCTAAAGCTGTGACGTATAACGCTGCTGCTACTGATTGGTCGGCTCACAGCTGTGTCTGTCCACTCAGGTCTCTGTAAAATGTAAACACTACGGTAGCAGTGTTGCCATGTCCACTTATTATAAGCGACATTAGGCTTATTTTTCTGTAAAGTTGCTTGTAAATATTGGTAGTACTTTTACTCCACTACAATTATCTGAAAACGTATTAGTTACTAGTTACTAGTTACTTTTCAGATATAAATGATTACATTAAAAAACATACATTAACCACTTAAGCCCTATTTTATACCTAGGCTATTTGAAAATAGCCGATCTACAAGCTCACAACGCATCGCATCATTGTAGATCTGCTATTTTCAAACATTTGAGTACTTACTTTTGGTACCTTAAGTACATTTTGATACCAATAGTTTTTGTACTTTTACTCAAGTAATTCCAGACTTTCACTTGTAGAGTGCTTCTACATTGCAGTATTGATACTTTTACTTAAGTAAAACATTTGAGTACTTTTTCCACCACTGCTTGTTTCTAAAATGTAGTTGATTATTTGGGGCTTGTTTCCATATGTTTTAACCAGTGGTTCTTAAACATTTTCATGTCAAGGACCCCCAAATTAATATGTATTTGTCAACATTATATATGTATATATATTTTTTAAATAGCAGATGCACACACTCACAATGCGTCGCATCGCTACGCGTTGTGAGTTTGTAGATCTGCTATTTTCAAATAGCCGTAGATAGTCGCTTCTTTTGGGATTGTTTTCATAGACCTGATTGCTTATTTTTTTCTGCTAAACCTGTCAACAATGAATGTGCGACGATACACGCTAATAATGTTTTTTATATAAGTGATGGCAACGTGTTTAGACACCACACAGGTCTTCCCAACAATAGCGAAGATTAAAGTCAGGGTGAACATGGCCAAATAATAACTTAAGAGCCAAACTAGCTCTGAGGAAGCACGCTAGCATTTAGGCTAACCCTGTAGGCTGAGGCTAAGTTGGTGTGTTAAAGAAAGGGGCGTTGATTTCCTTCGGGAGGGGAGGGGAGGGTGGGGATTTTGCGAGTGGGGACTTTTGTGCAATGGAAACGCAAGACATTTTGAAGCGGTGCGGTGCGGTTCTGGACTGTACTGGACAGTGTCGTGCTTAAGCTGTGATGGAAAAGCGGCTTTTAAGTTCTTATTCATCGGTATCACAATGAAAACTCATTTTTTGGTTTTAACGTAAAAATATTAATATGTCATATTTATGTCATATTATCATTAAAATCTTATTAGGGTTTCGTCAATTATCTGGGGGCCCACTTGCAATAACCTTACAGCCCACTAGTGGTCCCTGGCCCACAGGTTGGGAATCGCAGATCTAGAAGATTCCAGCTACACCGAAGGACAAGTGCCATTCATTTTCATTCATTTTGCATGATACAAAGTCGGCATAAACAGATGCAACATGACTCTAGTCACATGAAACTCTATGATGCAAGATTGTCCGCTGATCTCAGCCTCATGTTGCCAAACAGTATCATACAAGCTCTTTCTAGTACTGCTGAGGCTAACTGTGTCACTCCAAGATCGAGAGCTCTTTTTGTGATTTGTAAAAAGAAAGAAAGAGAAAAACGTGCAGTCCATTGTTACAAAAGGTTACTTAATTTGTCACAATGTAACGGAATTTTACATCAAGCAAACAGCTTGTTCCAAATCGTTATACTATAAAAGGGAAGAATATTTGATATACAGGATACTTACTTTACTTACTTACTTACTATTACTGATGGGAATCACAACTGATCACAATACAACATGCTGATGTTCAATCATTTAGCTTTTTAGCTACTGTACACTGTACAGTCATACTGTAAAAATGGTATATTTGTTGCACATTGACAGGCTGTAAGCAACTGCTGGGTATGGATTGATGACAGCCGGGTGTCAGTGGATTCCCATGGCTCCACAACAAATCCTGTTGTTTCAGTAGACAGAAAAACGCATCTCCATACATACAAACGCACACACTGGCCATAAATGTGTGTGTGAATGCACACACACACACACACACACGTTTGCATTACTATACTTGTGAGGACATCAAGATTCTAGGATGCCGATTTCTTTTGGCCATTTTTAACCCTAACCCCAAAGCCGGAAATAGACGATCTACAAGCTCACAACATTACACGCTGCGACATGTTCTGAGCTTGTAGATCGCCGGCATGCAACTAAGTATAAATCAGGCATAACTCTAACACAAGCTAATTGTAAACTCCCCAAATATTTGTAACTATAAAACAATGATTTCTCTACAGTGAGGGCCAGGAAAACGGTCCTCACAACGTCTATTTCTCAAATTCAATTTTACTTTGGACATTTGGCCCTCACAAGTATAGTAATACAAGTACACACACACACACACACACACACACACACACACACACACACACACACACACACACACACACACACACACACACACACACACACACACACACACACACACACACACACACACACACACACACACACACACACACACACACACAGTCCAATGTATACTGGCCCAGCTGTCTCTCTCTCTCCGTACACTGTAAGAGAATACCCCCAGCGAGTGTTCTAACCCTCCCCATCAATCTCTCTCCATTTGACAGAAGCTATGCCCACCTGTTCTCCCACACACTTCCACAAGCCAGGACCCCAGTGCTGCAGTCACTTGCTTGGAAGAATCCAGTAGGAGAGCAGGTTAGGGCAACTGTAGCAGGTCTTTGTAAGCAGTGGTGGACAAAGTACTCAACCCCCCAGTACTATACAAAGTATATACTCCTGGTCAAATATTACTCACCAACAAGTGAAAGTTGCTCAGTACTGGAGTTAAAGCACTGGACTACTCGCTTGTATATATACTTAAGTACGCATCGTGATGTGACATGTTGTGCTATTTTCATTAGACTAGACCGGTGCCAGTTGGGCAATGGGTACCAGCCTGCTCGGGAACGATACTAGTTGGAAATACATGTCCCGCCCAGCCATTTAATACCTGTTGTCAGAGTAGTTATACCCGTCTGTCTGTTTGTGTCCCATTTATGCCCATATATGGAGATGTCTGTATCTGTCTGTGTCCCTTTTATGCCCATATATGGAGTCCCGTCAATGGTCAAATGGTAAATGGTGCATTTATATAGCGCCTTTATTCAATACGCTTTACAATGTGCATCACTTCACCCATGCCAAATGAGATGGCACCAAAGAAAAGGGCCAGAGGAGGGATCACAAAAAAATCAGAGCCTAATGTAAAAGATGATAGTGAAGAGGTCCCTCCAGGGAAGGTTGCTGCAAAGTCAACAAGAGGGAAGAGGAAGGCATCATCTTCTGAGGAGTCCAGAACGCTGGAGAAGACAAAAGTTGATGAACTGCCCAGACAACCACAGTACTATCACTGGTTGATGAAGTCTGAACCTGAGAGTCGCTTTGAGAATGGAATAGATGTAAAGTTTGGGATTGAGGACCTGAAGGCTCTGCTAAATCAGACTGGATGCTGGGATGGTGTCCGCAACTATCAGGCCCGCAACTT
>NC_137616.1:19830847-19835847 GCF_963280865.1 Gymnoscopelus braueri
CAATTGAAATAGCTCAACACAACCAACATTACAAGTGGTTTCTCCAAATCCGACACAAAATGCCACTTTCAATGACTTCTGCAGTCTCAAAACTATTCACCCTTTCATGACAAGCGTCTTTAGAACTTAGTCGAGCACCTTTTTGCTGTTATGACCTGCCGCAAACGTGTTGCATAGCCAGACACCAGCTTCTGGCAGCGTTCCTCAGGAATCTTAGCCCATTCCTCATGTGCATTGCTTCCAGTTATGTTTAGGTTGGAAAAGAAGGACATGAATTACTTCTTATTTTATTTTATTTCTTAAAATATCTAAAATGCAAACAGTCTTAAAGTACAACTATGTTATTTGGGGCTTACAATTATTTGATCCATGTTGGGTTGTGACATAAAATCTGTATTGTACAGTAGGGTTTCTACAAAAAAGAAGAAGGAAAAAAGTATATACACTGTAACTACACTGTATATAACACTGTACTACTGTAGGTAGCTTTCAATGTTGCAACCCCCACCGAGCTAAACACAAAACTAACCTATTCATCACAAACAGCTGAGATGCATTTCTCTTGAAAAGAGATGGTAGGCGGAGGATCGCTGCGCTCACCATCAGGCCTGCAAATGACATAAATGATCATGGATGAAATTTTTTTTGGCTCAGAATAAAATCGATCAAGCATAAGGAATCTTCTGAGGATATAAGACCGACCAGTTTTCTTAAAGGAGCACTTCACCCATTTTTAACATTATTTTCATATAATTCACTCACTAATGCTCATTATAATATGGTAACATTTCTGTCTACTCACTCTGCGTCTCATTTGTGGGCTATGGAAAGTTCACAAACTTGCCTAATATACTACCAATGACATTATTGGTATGACATTATTCCAAGCAAATAGAAACTACAGCCTTTCTCTTTCTGTAAAGTTAGCATGCTGGAATAGAAGCCATTGTTCTTGCCTTGATTTGAAATCGTTTTTGGAATTGCAAAATCTGTCATCATTGGTAGGCATTTCGGAACACGCCACACACACACCGCAAGTAGACAGAAATGGTACCATCTTAAAATGAATACAATTATACGAAGATAGGTTGAAAATGGGTGAAGTGGTCCTTTAAAATTGGTAATTCTGCCAATCACTGAAGTTTCTATTTCTAAAGGAAATGGAAATGGTCTGAAACTTGCCTTGTGTTTCTTAAGGACCCAACGCAGGCCATCTGATGATCTCTTTCTCCCAGTATTTGGTTTGGAGTATTTCTTCCTCATTTTGTTTATCTCCACATTCGATCGTGGCTTTCTTTCCTTTTTGAACTTGTTTTTCAAGGATTCATGCAAGGCTTCCTAAAAAAATGAGATTCAATTAAGAATGTCCACATTAACAGATTCGTTGTGTAAGCATTGGGCAATGTCGATCGTTAGTTGCAGCATATCTAAGATCTATGACAAATGGAACAGGTAGCTAATTAGGTGCAGTGATCACTATTTGAGCAGAAAAAATACTTGCATATCTAACTGAATAACATTCATAGTTTTAAGCTGTCAACAATGCAATAATCTTTAGATGGTGGTACATATCATTCTCTTCTGCATTCCTCGTTTTGTCAGACAGTGGACTAATACTTACGAATCCAGTTCCATAACTTTCCTTCAGATAAGGGAAGTTATACATGACAGACTTGAGGAGGTCCACGTACTGCGTGTGCGATGGATACCTGAAAGTTATAAAATGAACAAACACAAAAAGACATGTTGAGTTCCTTCCACAGTGAGGTAGCTCACTGTGACAGTTCAGCATTCAGTGGCACTTTTGTTTGCACTGATTGGTTATCTACAACTGTATCATCTCTAGGGCTTATAAGTTATCAGTGATGATGATGAATAAAATAATGAGATAAACATACCAAGCATTTACTTGCCTTGAGTGAGGGGAGTGATAAAAGCATGAAAGGATACCTGAAAACAACCTCGGGCTGACAACTGTTATCAGATCAAGTTAGAGAAGCTACTGTAGTGTGCACTGTGCATGCCACTTCTGATATCCAAAACCCTTTGTATCTGTTATCAGAGTATAGCGCAGTACCCAATATCATAGTACTTGAGGCCAGCCTATGACATCAGTACTATGATGATACCCATCGGAACGCATGGGCCTTCAGTTATGCATTACCCTTTGCACCGTTGTCTCAGGACGTATCAATGAATTATTATAGAACTTGGAGGCCAGTACTAGGTATACAGATCTCCATTCATGGGCATATGATGTCAATCACAACAGAAACCGTTGTCAAATCACGCCAATTTGTACTTATATAGGGCATGCCCATATTTGGGCATCATCCGGCCACCTATCCGCCATCAGACACACAACTTGAACTTTATAGTAGATGGATAGACAGATAAGATAGAGAAACATAGAGATAGAAGGATAGATAATAGAGAAATAATGTATGGATAGACAGATAAGATGGAGAAATAGATGGATAGACAGATAGAGAAATATACTCTCTGGGGGGCGGGCATAGCTGAGTGGTTAGTGAGCCCGCCTAGGGAGCCAGAGGCCCTGGTTGCCCCAGGTACGATTCCAGGCCAGGCCAGCAAATGTGTCGATGAAATGAAATTTGTCCCTGAGCAAGACTCTTAACCCCTAATTGCTCACAGGCCCTCATTGGAAACAAGACCGCAAGGACTTTCATGAACGGACCTGTTAAAGGAATTATCCTTATCCTTACTCTAGATGATAGACTAGAGAGAAATATGGAGATAGATGGACAGAAATTTAAATCAAATTCTGAAGTCATATGTAGATTAGAATAGAGACTTACATTGTGTCCTGGCTCAAGTGGTCATACAGTGCTTGAATAAGCATGTTTTTTAGTCTGTTTTTCGCATTCGACCGTAGCTCTGTATCCTCATTTGTCAATGCAGTGAGGACTGCTGGAGGCAACTGCACTTTGCAACTCATCGGTAGGACTGCTTCTACTACTGGGGCTGTCTGGATCACAGGGGCTCCTTTTCCACTGCAAAGGGTAGAAATGTAAGACTTTAGTTCAAGCCAAAAAGTTAATAGCAGGACAATAACATCTTGAGAATGATTGTCTGAAATTACATTGGGTGAAGTTAACTGTAAAATTTACTTACAGTTTCAACTGCTCTAAAGAAGACAGGAACTTTACTTGGTCTTCCATTTTTGGAAAGATTCGCTCACTCATTCTTTCCTCTGTCATCTGTAGAAGTGTAGGGCCGTCTATTTCACTATCTATGGCAAAGACAAAGGATTCAGAGTATGCACATGTTGAATGGAATGAATAAAGGCATATCCAGTGTTTCCTAAGAAATGCAAAGCATTTCATGATGACCAAAATCATTGCAATAAATTTTGGTGGGGGTGGGGGGGATGATTAGGGCAACTGTAAGCATTAATCCAGCGAGAGCCCATCTACTAGCACATGGGTTAGATGTAAGTAAATCAACAGCCTTAGGGTGCAAAATTCTTACCTTACGTATTCATTGTAATGAGGTCTTTACCATCACAACTGTACGCATCCAAAGCATGAAAGTCCACATCTCCACACTTGAACATCAACAGCTCGTCTGTCTCTCTGATGTGGCATGAATTATTACAAGAACCCAATTTGCCCTAATATGCAGAATCAGGGTTATCTTCACAGACAGCAGCATCTGCTCTCCATGCGCAATATCAAGAATGAAGAAATCCAGCCACATACTTCACAGAATTCAAAACACTGCATTTACTCTACATATATGTTTTTTACTTTATTTGTATATCGCTTTTCCAAAGAGTTACAAAGTTCTTTTCAAAATATGGTAAAAAATAAAAGTATTAATATCACTATGAAGAGATCAAATAGAATAGTAAAATTAGAAGAAAAATAACGTTCATTCAGATAAATAACAAATAATATCACAAATCTGACATACTGTAACAACAGTATGTCAAACAGACATAACAAGCAAGCAATATACACTATGAAAAGTGTATTTTCCATAGTGTTTCTGAAGTGATTTAGATGACACTGACTTTATTAGCCATAGATCCTCTGGTAGGGCTTTCAAAAGCAATAGGTACACGGGCTGTAAAAGCCTGATCGCCCCTGGTTATGAGTCGAGCTTTAGTAACAATTTTCAATTTAGGCATTTATAAACACTAGTCCATACCCGGTTCGACGCATGCGCAGTTTGATCATTCGTCCCATAGCTCGCAGGGCCATCCCACAGCTGGGCAGCCGTAACCATGGCGACATTCTTTTACATAAAAACGCTAATAAACAGCTGACATTTGGGGAAAGCAAAAAACGGGCTTCGCTGTTCCGTGCACATGGTAATGGTGAATGGCTGTGTGCAAATTCACATCAATTGCTCCAGCCACTGAGGAGAACCGTGCAGAAGAGATTTTGGCCTCACCACGATTTTGGGCTCACCACACAGAGCTTTGTCAAATTATAAGAGGATGTCATTCCAATTTGGGTATGATTGTTGGATGCTGTGTTCATGATATATGGCGTTTATTGTAAGGAATAGAACCCACCCACAATTTTGTGAAAGCAATTACAGGCAAATCGTACATGGAGTATCAAAACCCTGTTTGACGGTCATTGTCACATAACTCCAGACCACATAAGACCATTTGTGCCTAAATTGGTGGGGGAAAAAACATTTCTTCAACAAACATTGACATCTATAGCATGAGTGCCGCCCCCTATGGGTGGTAGTGAAGTGAGGTTTGGGCAAAATGTGTAGGAGTAGTAGCAAAAAAAACTAATGATCGAAGGAATGGAAGGGCTTTTTCAAAATGTGGCCTGTTATCGCACCACCATGAGGCTGATTTGAAAAATTTGGGTAGAGGTAATTCCATGGCCTACTATACTGGGAGTATGCAAAGTTTCATGATTGGTGCAGCGGTGCCCGAGATTAGCTGCTCAAAGACAGAAAGACAGACAGACAGACAGACAAAAAGACTCACAGCCTCACAGAGAGACTTATGG
>NC_137616.1:19838347-19885847 GCF_963280865.1 Gymnoscopelus braueri
CGAGTCCATACTTCTCTTCTCTCTCTCGCTCTCTCTTTCTCTCTCAGACACGTCACTTGTTTGCAACAAATGTCAATTTTTCTTCCTCTTTTTCCCTTTTTGTCATTCATCTCAGGGGAGGAACTGTAGCAAACCATATACAAATGTGGGGAATGCGACAGAACAGCGCAGGAAGAGTGACTCTCCATTGTTAAAGGGCTGTTCCGCTCCATCTCTCCTGTACACAGTGGGACGGGGAAGGAAACCTGATATTGTCACTTAACTCTGATCTGCTCTGCCTGCAGAGATCATAGATCAGGGGGTGAGGAATGGAGATGAAGAGAAAAGGTGAGACATAGATGGAGCATGGGATGATGTTCCTAGACAAGGACAAAAGTTAAAGTAGGCACTTTTCGTTTAAGGATTCTAGGACTTTTGAGCCATGTCTTCACATGAAATAAAGTACGTACTAAAAACACAGCAGACTCCCATTGAGTCCTCATTCAAATTAAATTAATATTAATATTAAATTAAAGGCAACAGCAAATGCTTTCTGGGGCCTCAAATAGCTGTAAAAATGTGATTCTAATAACAATCCCTGCAAAACACTGGACTTCAAATGAAATTGTTTTCACACCTGTCCATTTCTCTTTCTCTCTGTGACACGAGAGTTGCTGTGCACATTCATGCTCCTAAACTTAAAACTCCTAAACTTGTTCATTTTGGTGACCCTCTCCTATAGCACCACCATCACGTAAACCTTCTAATTAACAACCTTCACAATCGTTGTGACGGCCTTTCTTGATTTGCCTCATTCCCTCTCCCATATCTCTCTCTCTGGTTCTTTTCCCTGCATTTTGCGCTAGCGAGGGACCTCTCTGTGCAGCAGCAATAAAGTGCAGACAGGAGGATTCCACGTTCGCAATTTGCGGGCGCTTATGTCGACTAATGTGAAAAATGCGGGTGGTGCTCGTGTGAGAAAGGGCCGGCCACGCGGCATGGTGTGAGTGATGTGAGTGAATGTAGTAGCTAGTCGCTCGGCAGCTCAGGGGCATTAGCAGGCTTGGCATTCCTCATCGGGTTGTGATGTGCGAGGCGGGGCAAGAGCAAGAGACAAGGGATGGGGGGAGGGTGCAAGATACAAAAAAGAGATAAATACAGAGGAAGAGTTCAGTAGTTCATTGTACTAACAGAGCACAAGCATTGAAAAAAATATATACTTTTTTTATATTTAGAATTTATCAAAAAAACTGAATCGTTAAATTGAATCGTTAAGTTGTGATATTATCAAACATAAATATCAAACATATGAGACAATCTACATTTCCCAAATGAAAGACTGGTGTTTAATTGCATGTATTTATCCCCACCGCCGATACAAAATGCTGACCAGAGAGGGTTTATTAAGAGCTGAAGCATCCCCACCAGCACCTGCCGTACACACAAAACATACTAATGATTACTCAAACATATACTGTAGGCCATGAGCTGTCATTCCTGTTTAAAGTCCATGTGTGACAGAATGGGTTGGGACTATAGTGAAAGTCACAATGGCCAAGGGAGCTCATTAGCTTTCTTGTTATGACTTATGTACTTACAGTACACAATACTACACATGGTACACATTTCCATTCCTGAACCAGTAGAATTGGATGAATCTCCCCAGCCAGGCTCCTCATGCACTGAATACCTCAGCCACATTTTAATGTGATCAGACATCACATTACAAGGTCATAATGACACTCTATACTCAAGATCCTTGACATGCCAATGACAAAAGTGAGAGTGTTTGCATGGTTGGGGTTAATAGATGGACATGCTATAAAACTGATGGCTGTTTATCGCTACGTCTGCAGCACTGAATGTGTCAGATTCAGATAGATAGAGATGGTGTAGGCCAAGTAATGACAGAGGTTCCTCGCTGTCTACCAACAACATTAATACGAAGTTATAGGAGATAGTTGCTGGGCAGTTTTGGCTTGCCTTGTACACAGCCAATGTCATCCTACGTACGGTCATGAGAACTGAGGTTGCAGGCTCTACGTGACACCTCCTGTACCCTTTAAATCACAATACAGAGAGCAATGGGGATAGTGATGCAATGTAAGAAAAACACAGGTGATTAACATTGTGGATGATGTGGGGCAACTGAGTTATAAAATATACTGTATGATTAGCGTCTGGTTGTCGGTTTCACATTAATGTTATGTAATCCTGTGATTGCAGACGCAACTTTATTTACTCTTTGTACAGTCATTTCTGCTTTACTTTCACAAGTCCACATTACTTTAGAGATGCTTTCATACAGCTTATTGTGGTTTACCATGACCAGAGGTTAGAATACATTACAACTGCATGTCTCACAATAGCTCTGTACTGAAAGAGAACTTGAACTTGAACTTAATGCCATTGCGCCACCTTGAGTGCATTCGATCGCATTCGACTGCACATTCAGTGACCTTGAATCCTAAAAGTCCTCCAGAAGTAAAAGGGAAAACCATATTCGCCGCCATTGACGTAGATCTACGTAATTTCAAATCCAACCGTTGACTGCCATTGACGTAGATCTACGTCAATTCATTAATTATTTTATAAATTACACTAGAGGGCGCTCTTCCGCAAGACCTCCCCCTTCCCCAGACAGCTTTTGTTTACATCTGCGTCCACAACGTAGCTTCCGGCGCTCCGTGGATCGTCAAAATAAGGTAAAAAAACGCTGGCAGTTTTGGATGAATTAATTAATTAATACCTGGCAGTGATTGTGTTAAAGGCACACCTGGTTCTTAAACTGTGCAATTTGGGAAGAACAATGACGCACATTTAAATCACATCTTAATTAACAGTGTGAGGGGGAAACATGTTTCAGGGCCTCATCTGAAAGACACTAACACTCCCTCCCACTCTTGCTATGTTCACACTGGTAGCTACAAAGCGACACAGTGTACAGTATCTGTCGGAGTCTGTTGAATTGTTGATTAACACGCTCGTTGATGTCATCAAGCGTGCGTCAGACGAGAATATAAAGGAAAATAAAGCACTGAGTTAAAAAGAAGATTGCGCTAGTGGACGGAAATAATCACTTTTCCCCGCATTACAAGCAGGAATTGTGAGGAGAGCAAAGGTGAGTGGAAATGGTTAACAAACACTTGGTCGTTTTGTAGCTTGTAACTGCAGTTGTAGCCCGCTCAATTTGTTGTAGCTTTGTAGATTTTGCAGCAGCTACAACGTCGCTTTGTATCTTCATGTCGCTGGCTTCCATTGAAAATGTATGGTAGACTGTAGCTTTGTATCTGCCACTGTGAACACAGCATTAAGCTCAATTTATGCTCCGTCTCGCGATACTGTCGCATGCTGAGAACGGCCAAGAATAGCAGACCTACAAGCTCACAATGCGTCGTATCTGCGACGCGTTGTGAGCTTGTAGGTCGGCTATTCTTTGTGTGTGACACTGTCACGCGACGAAGTATGAATCGGGCTTTACAACGCTTTGATTAAAGAACTCTTGACCTTAACCCTCACCCTGAGTTTCATGTGCCAATTAGCATTTCTTTACACATTTCTATTCTCCCGCCGAGCTGAATATACTCGTAGGTTTGCCTGAATAGAGCCGTTTGTTTTTGTCTCCCCAGGGATTGTGTGTGTGAGGGAGAAAGTGAGAGAGAGAGAAAGACGGAGACCTCTCCACCCTTCTCTTGTCCTTCATCACTCCAGTCAGAAGCTGATATTAATCTACAGCTGTCCGAGCTTTCAACTGGCACACACACACACACACACACACACACACACACACACACACACACACACACACACACACACACACACACACACACACACACACACACACACACACACACACACACACACACACACACACACACCACACACACACACACACACACACACACACACACACACACACACTTTATGTGCGCTCTGAGAAAAATAACATTATGGCTGAGCTGTGACATCAACACACTTTGTGTTCTGTTTTACTCATGCTGTATTGTATTCTTTTATTGCACTTGTTTGCTTTTATCAGCATCTATCTACACAGAAGAGTGTAGAAAATGGACCCTTCCATTTTTACAGTCAGAGTTAAATAAACAATTAGGATTTTACTTTGCATCTACCTACAGCATATTCATCTATTCTATCGAGTACCAAGTATAGACCCCCAAGGGACCGCAGTCAACAAAGTATATAGGGTTTAAGTGAATTAGGTAGGGATTAATATAAAGAGTTGAATCACTCAAAGCTCACAGCACAGCTCTCATCAGGTGCAACAAAACAAACCGATCACCAGCACTCACAGGTCCATCATTTATGGTCCTTCATTCACAGGTCCTTCTATTTATTTGGGGCAAGACAACGTGAATTCATTTCAGCTATAAGCCATCATCAGCATCATGCTGATCATGTTCATTAACCCTGAAACATTCCTCATGCAATCACGCAAATGACAGCCTGTCGCCTGGCACAGCCAGCACAAATGCTGGGGTGAACATATTCTCAACATGAACCCACACAGAGAGATATTTGACACTTGAACAGACGAGAGCACAAATCCAAGAAGACAGCTTCATTCTGTTGTTCCCTGCCGTAGAAACCCTTGCTGCAACGCACATCATGCTTGCATCACGTCACACACACACACACACACACACACACACACACACACACACACACACACACACACACACACACACACACACACACACACACACACACACACACACCTGGCACAAAGCAGTTATTATTGCTGTTGGATGTAGCATGTTGTAACACTTTGGAGGGGTAATACAAATTTAACTTTTGCGCTGAAGAAGATTTGCAGAATACACTCTCTCTCAGCATCTTTACCTCTGCCAGGCCGGAGACCTGGAACAGAGATTATGTTTTTGCCCCCATCAGTCTGTTTGTCTGTGTCTGCATGATTCTAGAGCAGATCTCGAAAACTGCTACACTGACCAGCATCAAATCAATCGTGCAGGCTTTCAGTAGGCCAAGGAAGTCACTCTATGCCAAATTTGACAAATCTGCCTCATGGTTGTGATATACAAGCCCATTTTATGTTATGTTTTGGCCTATACGTCATGAACCATAGGTCATACAATAAAGGTTTTCCCTGGATTCCCTGCAACATGATGCAACTCCCTATGCCATGCACATTTCAGACTAACTACATTTTCCACCATTTTGCATTTTCTTCAAAACACACTTTTTGCTACTACTACAACAGATTTTGTCCAAACTCACACAAATTGCAATAAAAACATTTGATATTCCATACTGATTGGCTATAATTGGCTTATAAAGTTTGCAGGAAGAGCCTATTTTACAAAAAAATAAAAAAAATAAACAGCCCTGGGTAGACACCCAGCCTGGTGGAGATATGCGGTCCGTGGAGTGCCCCTTTCAAGTTATTTTTTTTTACACATACGTACATGTCCATGATAACAGGCCCACAAACACGACCCCATACACAACTGTGTGCAGGCCTCTTATTGACGTGAATATACAATTTGTTAGCCGCTTGTACACTATACGTCCATCAACGCAGCAAGGTCAACACGCTATCTTCCCACTCCACTTAACACTACATCCTGGCTGGTAGCCTTTCTACATTGCTTGGTGGGAAGAAAGATGAGCTGCTTGCCATTGATGCATATACATTATGCATTCAACATAACAACAGGTGAATTTCCTCGCATCCTCCTCCAAAGGTGATCATCATGACATTTTGGGGCAAAAACAACACTAGGACCAACAAGGATCTTGTAAAGTGTTCTCACATCCTCCATCACCATCACAGTTCTGCTCCTTGCGTACTGGTTCATCAAGACAGCGACTACTCAGTATTTCGACAGCTTCTTCTCGAGAGCCATCTCTCCAGTCAGCCATCCACCCTAGAACTACACCCCCCAGCCCCCACCGAAATCTCTATATTCTCCAACACCATCTGCTACGGAAACAGTCTACAACACTGGTTCACATAGTGAGGTCTGAGGACCCCCAGGAGTCCTTGAGGGGGTTTGAGGGGTTCCCCAGCAAAATGAGGAACAGTTTGAACAGTTTAAACACTTAACACTATTTTATATTTCAGCTAATAGCCAATCTACAAGCTCACAACACTTCGCATCGTGTGTTGTGAGCTTGTAGATCTACTAGTTTTGGAAATTCTTGACAAATATTCTCTGGCACAAACTCTTTTCAAATGGGGGTCCACAGCCAAATACTGATATCTGTGGATTTCTTTTAGAACATTTTTATCAGTGTCCTGATAGTTATTATGCAGTATAGATTGATACCTTTATTATCCCATGGGGGTATGCTTGTTGATTTCAATTGTATTTCACTGTCTTAGTCAGGTGAATCACAAATCAACACGTCAGGCTGTAACGTACAGTAAGGTCATGGTTGGTCAATTCATGTCTGTTTTTCTTTGTCTTAACCACTGTCAATAGTTGTGCCCCAGATGTTAAATATCTATCTAATCTTCTGGCCACTGTGAGACTAGAATTTAACTTGTTTAGATTTCAATTCTTGTAGGTTCGAGGAGCTACAGTAGTTCTCAAGTGGTAAAGAAATCATCCAATAAAAAGTGTTTGATTCCCATAAACAGCCTGTCAAAACCTCCATAGAATTAATCATTTTCGAGCTCATATAAAGTAAGGTAAAGTATGCAAAATCATGTGCTGTTATGTCAGAAAAAATATCAAATCAAGAGAGCTTTGTTGTGCGGTTGAACTCACATGTGGTTATTAAATCACCTGTGATTTTTGTACTAAATCAGTTGTTCTCAAATTATTTGACATTGTCATCTGCATTTGACATTCTTTATCTAATCAGAAACCAGGATAAATGAACCTATATTTCTCAATTAAAGTTGTTCTTTGTCTGCAACCCTGTCACCCAATGGCGATGGCTCTGAACCCACTTTTAGATTCAGAGCCAATGACTAAGAAACACTGTGATACAGAGGATCCTATCAAGATCTTTAATTTAATGGACAGAATACAGTCACCAAAAAAGAGAACTTTGGTTTTATGCTCTACCACCTCCAAGCCTTCAGAATGCTTTGTGAGGTACCTTAGATATAGAAAGCGAGTTGAGAGAACCCACGATAGTGAAGTTGGCCGAGAGTCGGAGAGTGCCATTATTTTTTAGTTATGAGCAAATATGAAGGTTTTACATCAGAATTGGTTGGACAGAAACAACACTTTAGGCAATATAACACATTCACATAGAATACAGCATACTGTGGTTGTTGCATTGCCTTATTAAGTACTAACAGTATGTACAGTATTTGGAAAAAACGTCCATTTTGAAGGGAAACTTTGCCGATTTTCAATCTAAATCCCATTGTTTTGATGATCAATAATACAGTGTGGCAAAAATACCAAATACCAATTCACATTCTGATATGTGAAAAGACGCGTTTCACATCATCAGAAATACACAGATATAGGGTACTGTCTGCCACACAATATTATTGATCTTCTCACATCAGAACAATGGGATTTAGGTTGCACATCGGTGAAGTTTCCCTTTAAGTTACAGATAAATGGTGGGCTTGAGGAGCAGTTATATAGATGGACATCACATACCCAGAGTCTACACGTGCGCGCACACACACGCACGCACGCACGCACACGCACACGCACACGCACACGCACGCGCACACGCACACGCACACACAAACACACACACACACACACACACACACACACACACACACACACACACACTTTGTGCCCATCCCACATATATGGGCCAGTTGTCCCCAGTGAGGTCAAAATCCAGATAACACTAAATGCTCCTTTTATGAACCCGAGAGGCCTGGCTCAAAAACCGCAGTGGGATAGTGTGTTTATACATAGGTTTATAATTGTGTGCTCAAGAATGTGCGTGTAAGTGTCATGGTTGTGGATATGTGTGTGTCAGTGCGCGCACGCACGCACGCACGCACGCAGGCGCGTGCGTGCGTGCGTGCATGCGTGTGTGTGTGTGTGTGTGTGTGTGTGTGTGTGTGTGTGTGTGTGTGTGTGTGTGTGTGTGTGTGTGTGTGTGTGTGTGTGTGTGTGTGTGTGTGTGTGTGTGTGCATTGAGTTTAAGAGCAGTTGTCGTTGACAGCTGCAGGGGAGCAGAGCAAGGAGAGATAGAGTCAAGTGGCTTCAAATAGCCGCCGCTCTCCTCACTCATCTAACAAGAGAGCCCGCCACTCTCACACTTTTCTCTTTCTCTCTCTCTCTCTCTCTCTCTCTCTCTCTCTCTCTCTCTCTCTCTCTCTCTCTCTCTCTCTCTCTCTCTTTCGTGTTGACGAAACAGAAGCAGTTCAGCAAGTGTTTTTTTTTTATTTTGTCGGCGTCAGTCAATCACATAGGTCAAATGTTTTTCACACATTTCGGTGGCCTCTTTCAACATGTCCACTTTCCACCGTGAAATAAAAGTCTTTTGAAAAACATCAAGGACGAGTGTCTTCTGTTTTTTTTGTTTGTTCTGTACACTACATGTCACCGGTGTCCACGTAGTATATCGCAAGGACTGTAACTGTCAACATTAATGTTAGTTGATACTGTACCAGGCTGTCCACCACAACACGAGGGCCCTTTTATGTGTGTGTGCGTGCGTGTGTGTGCATCTATAGCCCCAGTTGTCCCAGTGAGGCATGTCCTGCCAAGTCCATCAAGTTCTGACCCTCCCCTTCCTCCTCTTCCTGTTGCCTTTGTCTTTCGAGTGTGGCGAGACATGTGTCTCTGTCCGTCTGTGTGGGTAGCATACGCGTGTCCCCGAAGCAGAGGAGGTATTTGCCTCCCGTCTGTCACAGAGGTGCAGAGAAGCTCGTCTTTGTCTGTTGCGTCCTTAAGTGTTGCAGGAGGACGATGGAGTTGAGACGGTTCCCTCCACAGTCTTTGCGTCCGTTCGAGGTGTGTCAGATCGCATTCCACAAAAAGGGGGCGTTGGGGTTCGCGTGTCGCGGTTTTCAGCTCAGAAGAGCCGCGCCGTTGCCACCGCACAGTCCGCCGTACCGCCGAGCTGCAAGCGAGACCAGAAGCTGTGTTACAGCGCCTCCTGCCACCGTGCATGCCTGTCCTCCAGTCTGTCTGCCCTGTCCGTCATGTCAGTCTGTCTGTCAGGTCGTTCCACGGAGCAGAACGGAACAGAGCATGAGGGTAAGGGGGGAAGCGACAGAGCGGCCAGCAGCAAAGGAGGGGAAAAGGGGGAGGAGGAGGAATAGGGGGGGGTCTCTAGAACCAGTACAAGTCCTTGCTTTTATCCTGCGCCTGCAGACCTGAGAGTGGGGGAGAGAAAGGAGGAAAAGAAAGGAGAGGGGGAGGTGGAGAGAAAAGGCGAAGTGAGCAGATTAGGAAAAGAAAGCCCAATATGTTGTTGTTAGGAGGCAAGAGGAAACGCCCCTGAGGGCGGAAAGGAGGTGAAAGCAGAGCAGCAGTGGGAAGGGAAGCCGACAGCTGATGTTAGGACACTGACCTGTAGTCAGTTTGTCAGGACATTGACCTGAATTCAGTCTGTTAGGACACTGACCTGAATTCAGTCTGTTAGGACACTGACCTGAAGTCAGTCTGTTAGGACACTGACCTGAATTCAGTCTGTTAGGACACTGACCTGAAGTCAGTCTGTTAGGACACTGACCTGAAGTCAGTCTGTTAGGACACTGACCTGTAGTCAGTTTGTCAGGACACTGACCTGAAGTCAGTCTGTTAGGACACTGACCTGAAGTCAGTCTGTTAGGACACTGACCTGTAGTCAGTTTGTCAGGACACTGACCTGAAGTCAGTCTGTTAGGACACTGACCTGAAGTCAGTCTGTTAGGACGCTGACCTGAAGTCAGTCTGTTAGGACACTGACCTGAAGTCAGTCTGTTAGGACACTGACCTGACGTCAGTCACCACTGACCATTACGACACCTGACACTGTCAATTCAAACCGTGCATGGATTAAGTCTAGTAAGGGTGATCTAAGATCTAATTCATTCACGCTTTCATGCTCTAAAGAGCATTTTCATAACCACAGAGTCTGCAAAGCTACATCAAAATGATCTGATGGACAGCAGTGTCAAAATAAATGGATATATAATGGGTGCTTGGTTGTTCATCATTGCAGATACAGTAAGCTATGTTAACAAGGCGAAGGGTTGCATTTATAAGCGATAAACTTGCATGCTGACCGTTACCTGTGTCCATGTTGAGTCCGATCTCGGAGCCGGCCCCAGTGAAGGCCCCACTCCAGGCAGACCCGGCCGCTGACTCTCCCTTCCCTCCGATATCACACGGTGAGCCGCTGGGCCCTGGCACAGAGCTCCCGGGGGCCAGCCGGTGGTGTGGCCTCACCGAAGGCACCAGCAGTGAGCCGTAGCGCGGGTCAAAGGCGGTGCCATACACCTCGTGTACGCCTGGCCGTGAGTAGGCTGAGCCCTGGGTGCTCATGGCACTACCTAGTGAGTAGGGGTGGTGGTGGTGATGGTGGTGATGGTGGGATGGGTGCCACGCATCGGGGCTAGGCTGGTGGAGGTGGTTGTGCAGAGAGGCGGACGAGTAGGGGTCCCCAGGGAAGGGGAGCTCTGTGTGGGGGGAGGAGAGCGCATTGCCCAGTGCGGTCGGGACAGACGGCTGGAACGTACTGTTCCAGAAGGAAGGGGGGAAGCTCCTCTGATTCATTGGGAATGATCCATCTGCAATGTGCAATAAACAATGCATGGAAATGACTGCAGTACAGTATATTACTGTATGTGACTACATGCTGAATGGATTCAAGACATAAGGGCCGCGTTTCCCAACGAGATTCGTAGAGATGCTGCGTTGAGATCCTGCGCAGGTTGTACGACGGGTCTAACGTGCGTCCACACAATCTGCGCAGTACCATAGCAGCCACGTAGATTTCAGGTCATGTGTAGCCTACGCAGCTTGCGTAAGAGCCTGGGACCCGGCGAAACCAACGCTCTACCCTCATTAGTAGCAGCTGGTTGTGCCCAACGTGCAATCGCTTCCCACGTCCACGGCGTTACATGTCTGCTAAAACTACAATTGGGAGACAGAATGGCGTATCCTACTCTCCTCCTACTTCTGCGAGAGGCGTAGCCCTGCAGTGCTGCCCTACGAAGCAGTTTGTTACTAGCGCCCTGGGGCGGTAGTAACACCCATCGTAGCGAAATAGATCCATGAAAAGACCGACCGACCACACACACACACACACACACACACACACACACACACGCACACACACACACACACACACACACACACACACACACACACACACACACACACACACACACACACACACACACACATTTAATTTATATATATATATATATATATATATATATATATATATATATATATATATATATATATATATATATATATATATATATATATATATATATATATATATATATGTATATATATATGTATATGTATATACACACACACACACACACACACACACACACACACACACACACACACACACACACACACACACACACACACACACACACACAACGCGGGCAGCTGCGCTGCTTCTAGCCCTGATTCAGAGCGTTAGTGGGTACAGCCACACATGTCCGTCAAGGGTCCGTCAAGTTTCCGTACGGTCGCCGGAAGTCCCATCCACTCCCATGTTAAGTTTAAAACCGGAAGTACCGTTCCGTTTTTTTTTTTAACATGGGAGTGGATGGGACCTCCGGCGTCCGTACGGCAACTTGACGGACGCTTTACGGACATGTGTGGCTGTAGTTCACTAACGCTCTGAACCAGGGCTTCGTCCTCTATATGCATGAACCCGAAGTTTACAAATTGTACTCTCACGGATGATCCGATCGTCTGATAAAAATATTAAGCATATGCCAAGTTAACTAAAGGTATATAAATGATGCTGAGCTAAACATGTTTACTTAATTTCGAAGTTTTATAGTTAAACGTTATGATGAAAGTCCCCAGTTCCTCTCACAAAGTGACAGCTGTTGCGCTCGCCATGTTTATGAATGGTTAAAACATCTTTTGAAACTAGCAGATCTACAAGCTCACAACGCTTCATAAGCTTGTAGATTTGCTATTTTCAAAAGATTTTAATACATATTAATTTTGGGAAATGGGACATTCTGCATTCCTTTTGGTATTTTAAGTATATTTAATTTACTTGCATAATGGGGACACTTTAGTGTTTTATTTACCTTGCAGATGTCAACTCACCACTGTAATTTCATTCATAAATATATTATTCAAAAGTTGTATTTGGAGTGGACTGCTTCAGGACATCTGACAGTTGGCTCTGGTATTTTTATGATCCATTTCACTTTCGCAAAGGGTGTTTAAACTGCAGTGTAGCGGCAGACAGCACTACGTAGTTTACGTCGGCTTTACGTAGACTTCGTCCAGGATGTCTTTACGTCTATGCTGTCTCGCGAATGTAGTTTTAGCACACACGTAATGAGAACCTACGACGATGGTGCCTCCTGAAGCCAGTTTAGATGGCACGTAGAGCACACACAGCTGCCACTAATGAAGATAGATCGTGGCGGGGTTGCTACTGCGCATGTGCGTGGAGGCTCTCACGCAGCTTCTAGGCTACGCAGGAGCTCAAATTCGTTTGGGAAACCTGGCCAAGGTCATTACACACCGGCGATTATGCGAATATACGCAAAATTCGGACTCGGTCCGAATAAATAAAAGACGCTTTTTTGCTCTGCGAAACTGATGTGGAAGCTTGCATTGACTTTATAAGGTTTTAAAAAAAAACGTATTATTCGCATGAAAAAATCGCCCCCGGTGTGTAAGGACCTTAACACTTAAAATTAAGGAAACAAACAGCCCGATAAAATACTTCAGTGTGGTTACATGCACGTGGTCACTGATCGGTCCATTTATTCAAACTTGACATGTATGAAATCAAAAGTGTCTCTTTAGAAGTTACAATCTGGCCTTTAAATTTTAACGGGATATACCACAGGATTGTGGCATTTATTATTCCTATTTGCTATACGTCTTAGAGCCTAAGGACTTTAATTATCAGGGCTTTGAAGTAAAAAAGAATAATATTTATAAAGGCTATAACAATCAATCAATCAATGATTTGCTTGATACAAAGGGAGTTCAAATAGCTCAAATAGGCCTATATGCCACTGAATTAAAAATTACTTTACTACTCATATTTCTATTTTTTTCCTAAAGCTAATACATGTTTATACACCAACAGTCTGTAAAATGATCAAAATGTCTATTATAAAATTACTATTAGGTTTGCATCCTGTTTCTTTTTCTTCTTCTTCTTTTTTTACATAAATATCATCATGTCCATTCATTTTGCTTGGCTTTGCAAAACGACCACCAACAGCTGCATGGAATGACTGCAAAGATTTCAGTCAATTTCAAAAGACAATAAAAAAATAATTATAGTAGGCCTATATTTAAGACAGTAACAAGGCAACTTTATAGCATCAATCAATCCTCTGATATCACTGTATTAGATAGGACATCAATTTCGCTGTATCCTATATCATTAGTTCCCAAAGAGTGGGTTGGGACCCATATGTGGGTCGCGGACCAATCTTTATGGGTCAAGAGAAAATAACTCTTTAATTTTTTGTTTCCACATTTAGTTTTTAATTATTTTTTCTAAATATTTTCAAATAATTCCCCCCAAATCCTCAATTTTTCATAAGTTAAAAACTAATTCAAACTGTTATTTTCTGAATATTTCCATTAAAAAAAATCCATTATTTCGAGGGGGAAAAAATACTTTTTATCAAGTAGTGGAAATAGCAGATCTAAAAAGCTCACAATGCAGCACGAGAGTGAACTTGTAGATCTTCTATTTTCACTATAGCTTGGGCCCTGATGGGGAGACACAAATTTCTCTTTTGGGTCTCGAGCCACTGGTGTAAACCTGTCCGTCCTATAATCTGACCAACTGACCTCTTGTGGGCTTGTTGCCAGCTGTCCCGGAGCCGGCGGCTTGTCCTTGTTGCTGTCCTCCTCCGCCGCCGCCGGGCTGACTGAGGGCTCGGCTGAAGTGCTGGTCCACCACGGCGCTGATGTCTCCCTGGAAGTAGGTGAACAGCACGCAGCGGGAGCTCAGGTACTCGGCCTCGGGAGGAGGCTCCTTGTCACCGCCACGGCCGCAGTCCTGCTCCTCTTTGATGCAGGGCGCCGCACCACCGGGGTGGTTAGAGAACGAAGAAGTGCTCTCATGCGCTTCTTGCATCTTAGAATAAAAGGCCAGTTTCTGTAATAACGAGCAGGAAAAAAGACGGGCAGAAAAAAAAACATTGTTTGACGTTTAGGCTAGTTTCCCAAACACTGGGTCGGGACCCATTTGTGGGTCGCAGACACATTTTGATGGGTCACGAGTGAAGAAACATCACTTTATTTTTTGTTTCCTACATTTAGTTTTTTATTATTATTTCAAAACGTTTTAAATGTATTTTATTTTAATAGAAGCAAATTCAATGATTTTCCAAAAGAATGTCATGAATGAAAATAAATATATATATATCAAAGAAATTCCATAAATTAGAAAACAAATGTTTAAGAAGTAGTGAAAATAGCCGATCTACAAGCTTGTAGGTCTGCTATTTTCACCAGCTTGGGACCTGGGGAGACATCAAATTTCTCTTTTGGTTCTCGAGCTAAAACGTTTGTGAACCAGTGGGCTATAGATGAGCATATATGGTGGAAAAGGCTGTCAGTTTTCTAGTTTGTTTGACATCGCTACTTCAGTTTAACAAATGATATTTGTTTAAAAAATGTTTTCTGATCAAGTCTTGGTTGTTTTCAATAATGTCAAGTTTAAATGATGTTGCATATTTAAAATCACATTACATAAGTAGCCTACAACCACTTCAATAATTGTGATTCGAATCCAACTTAAAACGTTTTCCCTGCTTATTTTGACCGGGATATAGCCTAAGCCTACTAAAATGTTTAGATCTAAATTCAATAGACAAATAGGCCTATTAATTCATGACTTAGTAGCTACATTTGTGAAGTAGGCTACCTTAGGCTGTGGCTTATCTACAAGCTGTTTAAGGGACATCTTTTTCACACTATTTGAAATATGAAAGCAGCTCCTACTTCAAACAGAGTCCCGCCTATATGGATGTTGACCGAGAGAGATTTGAAGAAAGTGTTAAAGAGGGAAATACAGATTCTGGAAAGAGTAGGTATACAGCTTTTTTTCTCCAATGTTTTGTGTGTAGATTGTTCCTTTTTTTAATAATAACAAAACACTCTCATACATACATAGGCCTACACTCCACCTCTAGACTACAGTTTTATTGTAAGGGGAAATATCTATTCTAAATAGAAATAAACATATAGGCTAATAATATCTGTTAATGCAATTATCGCCAACGAACCACTAATGCAATAATCATGTGCTCAGTTGCCGATGCTGTAAAATAATCCTTGATATAAATAAACTGTCTGTGCCGTGTTTATTTAGGCCTAACAACTAACATTAAATAAATACAAAAAATATATAGACATACAGTCCTGAGGCTATAGCCTATCAGAAGAACACGAAATAAATAATTGACCTTAATAAATAAATAATTAACATCATTTGCTACATTATTATTGAACAAGACCTCAGACTGTCTGTGACCACAAGCTAGTCATGAAAACAAAATGAAAATGAAATAGATTATGTTTTAAATTAGGCTTTATCATTTAAATAAATATAAACACTTTCGTTGCGGAGTAGCCTGCCTGTAAATGCGCGTCGGCTTTGACTAGCCTATTATAAAACATGGTAATAATGATATTATATTAATTAATATTGTTTTCAATATTTATTCATGAAACTTTGTAGTTTGCATTGCAACAAACTTACTTGTAATAAGCTAAAAAAAAAAGAAGAAAACAATCTTCAATCGCAAACAAACGGGTAGCATATTATGCAAATAGGTAGACCTATTTTTAATCTACAATTTTTGTCTGGATAATTAGCTTGAAATAGCCACCAAATAAGCAGTTCTGCATTGTCAAAAGTTTTCTAGAATAAGCTTCAAGTCAACAATCAGCTAAAATGAGCAATCATTTGATTTTTTTTTTTTTTTTTTTAATATGACAATTTGAAAATGAACAATCAGTTCAAATGAGCTTCAAGTCAACAAGCAGATGGATCCGTACCTGATGATGGTAGGGGCTGTAGGCTGCGGTGAAGTAAGGCTGAGGCGGCGGACCGTACACTTGATACATTACATCCAAGCAGCTCATGGCGAAGAAAAGCTGCAAATCTCACGGATAACTTGACGAGAAGAGCAGCAAAAGCTTCATTTGAAATAATAGCAGACGTGGAAAACGTGGAAATTATAATCCTATGTTTTTTTTTCAAGGAGTCGACTATGTATGAGAGAGCGAATGTCTAAACCGATTCTTATCGGTGCTGGTTGAGCCTTGGCTGTCTTGTCTCTAGCTCAGTGTTTGGAGTGCGTAAAACAGACGGACATGCAACAGGCTGCTCGCTTTGACGTGGCTCTGGACACAGCCTCCCTCTGACCAATGAGCAGAGCGTTAGCGAGTTCTCCCAAACGCTTTGCCAGGGGCTCTGCTATTCTCATAGACCGAAAAGTCCACTACCGTGCGAGGTCTCCAACTTTAGTAAAAATAAACAAAATTAACTCGCTACTCACCGAAACCGAAGGCAGTTTTGTGTTGCTGAAAGTCTATTCTCCAGGGTGGGAAGCCTCTCGGGACCCCACCCTCTCTGTATGATACAGGTTTTGGGCAGAAAATATGTCCACCAAATGGTTCTTTTTTTTAAATGTATTCCACTGTGCTCTCTACAGATCTGGTCAATATAAATTACCATTGACCAGATCTGTAGAGGGCGCAGTGGAGTAAATAAAATAATTTCCGTCTGGCGGACATATTTTAGTTTCTGCTCAAAAGTGTATTATACAGAGAAGGTGGGGTCCTGAGAGGTTTTCCACCCTGGAGAATAGACTTTCAACAACACAAAACTGCCTTTGTTTCGGTAAATAGCGAAATAGTATTGTTTATTTTTTACTAAAGTTGGAGACCTCGCACGGTAGTGGAATTTTCGGTCTATGAGAATAGCAGCGCGCCTGGCAGAGCGTTAGAGAGAACTCTTTAACGCTCTGGACCATAGCTGACCAATGAGGTAGCCAAGCGCCTGGTCTAATTTCTGTCTTTTGAACGATGTCCGCAACTGGGGGGCTTAATGGTCTTTTAATTAGCTACTGCCATAAAACGGATCATTGATACTGTAACTTCACTCAGCTATCATTTTTGATCCGATCTCGCCTTACTTTCTGTTCATATTATTATGACTTGAAATGTTATGTTAACAATGTGACGCAACAACACATTTTGACGTTATATTTTCAAACACATCAAGGTAGGTATGCTATTCAATAGCAGCAAAATATATTAAATGCACAAAGGCACGATAGACCCTTGTGTGTGTGTGTGTGGTTTAAACCACACACACACACACACACACACACACACACACACACACACACACACACACACACACACACACACACACACACACACACACACACACACACACACACACTGTTCTATCAAATTCTATCAAATTAACATTCTTGTTGTTTATTTTATTTGATCCGGGATTTTACATGCAGGGAATCTTGTAGTCTTGCAAGCAGCAGATGCATGCAGCAGCACATCAACAGTCTCATCACACACACACACACCTCTCTGTTCTCCTAAAGATGCTACAGTATGTCATTTATAAAGGCTGGAATCTACCTCACAGTTTTCCTTTCCGAAAAGCTAGAAATCACAGAACCAACCAAACTAAATCTTCACTGTGTACAGTATCACTAGAAGGCATCAGTGAATGTCAACCACTCTGTCCTCAGCCATGGCATGGCATTTTGAAGCCAAAATTCATCGGAATTCCACTTTAATACTGAGCTCAGCAGTCAAGGCTGATGGGCAGTTTGTGCTAATTGAGTGAGTAAACAGATCAAACCAACCAATGAGAAGAATGCAATACGATGAACCGCCACAATCCCTCAGTGGCCTGTCAGATTCTAGGGGTCAGGGGTCAAATAGTTTGGTCCTAATCTACTACCACTGCTAGATGGTTGGAGGTCTCTAGCTATTTACTAGCTGCTTATGATTAGAGTAACGACCTGACAACTCAAACATGAGGATATTTAAAATTCAATTAGGAGAAATAAAATCTTAATTGATTTGTGCATGCTGAACGCAATAACACATTGTTGTAACAGACCAAACTAACTGTGCCTATACATTTATTCTAACAACAGGAACCCTATAGCGTCCCTATTCTGGGGGTGAATATTCAGCGTAAATGGAAGATCAGATTGTGAGCTTGTGCTGTAGATCGTCAATTTTCTGCAAAGAGATTTGGTGTAGAAGGAAAACTAGAGCGGACCAAGTAGAGCTGACCCTGGTCAGCTATTTGTTTACAGCTATTAGTTTACTAAGTATATATAGGGTTTAAGAGGCTAATAAAAAGGGCCAGATGTCATTTCATGGTCCAACTATATTATCAGTATAGGGTGAATGGGGCCACCAACTCCACTGTTTATCCACTGTATTAGGTACCAAATGTTTTTCCGGCATTCCTAGAGGCCAATATTATAGTGGGAAGCTCCTGTACGGGCAAACACCTGTTGCTTCCGCAAGTGGTGGAGGAGTAAGAACCGCAGTCAAAAACGGAAATATCTTACACTGAAGGGCAGAAAAGCTTGGCGAGTATTCAGTGATGACCCATTCACTGTTATTGTCAATGGAAGTAGGGTGGGAACACCCCCCCTCCCCCCGCCCAAGCTGGATATGGAATTCAAATAGGAATGTCTGGTATTCTCTCTTGCGCCTGTCAAGAGGTTTGGAGGATGCAAGCATAGGTTACTTCCTCGAGCTGAGACAGATAAGTGGAGGGCCTGCATGCTGTAGACAACAGCTTGACTTAGTAAGCACAACGTACCAGCTGTTAATATGCTGTGGTATTTCTACTACATTTATAGGTAATATTTCTTCAAAGTCTATTGAAAAAGTCGAAATGTAGCAGAGAGTGTATATACACACACTCTTGAGATGCCCGTCATCAGTAGGCATCACAAGTTCATTGGGAAAAATACATACTGTATTTATTCAGTTGTTTTAGTATTCAATCCAATGTGTAGGTAAACTGGAGACACACCATAGCAACAGCTTTTCCTAATATTTTGGATTAATTGCATTGTCATCCAAATTTGAAATATATTAAATGTAATGTAACAGCAAGAGAGATTATGACCAAGGTTGGGAAGTAATGGATTACATGTAGAAGAGAAATGTAATTAAATTACAAAACTTGAAAAGTGGTCTCCGCCAGGCCGGGTTGCCTGCCCATGGCCCGCAAAATTCCTTTGCAACCACCAGACCGATCTACTTCAAACCCACCGCATGTATCGCAGAGGACCCGAGGGATTGCGGTGCCCAGTCAGATCATTTGACTAAAGATTGCACTCAGTAGCCTATAGTGCATACCTCCGCCAACACTGTGCAAGTGTCAAGTGTCATTTATACCGTGGCTTGGATGAGTAAATTTTCCCTTGCCCTGGATTGTGAGCTTGTCTTTTGACCTTTAAAACCGTAATGTTAATCTCTTCAGGCCAGCCTACTGATCTTTCCCACCAAATATCATGGAAATCCACCTATCTGTTCTTAATTGTTCTTAATTTTAACCTTGACCTTTATTGTGACCTTTACTTTTGACCTTTACAACACGTTATTCATCTCTTCATAATGCATACTTACATTAATGCATTCTTACATTAATCAAGTCAAATCATTTCGTTTCTCAAAATAAACCACATTCTTGTTGATGGTGTGTTCCTTGAATTATTTTGCAGAAAATTCAGAAAAACAGAATAGAACCAAAATGTAATTTCTGTCCAATACTATTGGCAGAAGTAATACATTTGATCACAAACAACGTTCTGGAACACTGTGCCGATTTGACTGAATCTGTAATATGGTCCTCCCTCATTTCAACACAAAAAGAGTGGATTCCTGAAAAACATGGACAATGTTTCTTATCAGATTCAAGAATATTACAGTGATTTTGAAGAACTCCTTTGAACGTTTCAAAACAGAACCTTTTGTACTGAATAGAATAGTGTTTTTTTCTTTCTTTTGGTTTGAGCATCACATGAGTTTATTCCTTGGTAAATGGATTTGCAATGTAGCAGAGGCAGCCATGCAAGAACCAACCTACTCACCGGGAGCAGTTCAGGGTCCATTGTCTTGCTCAAGGACACTTCGATGCGAGGAGGAGCAGGGATCAAACCAGTCCATCACTCTACCTCCTGAGCCGCCATGATTTCTGGGAGATTCTCAACTTGACATCATCAGGGACATCTCTCATTTGAAATATTTTTTATTTTATGTTATTATTATAGCAAAATTGTTGTTGCCGATACATTTGACCCTGCACAGGCGACTATACAGTAAACTCCTTTTATTTTAAGAAGTACTTCACCCAAGAAATAACTTTAATTCTATCGTTTACCTAACCGGTGATGTCTTTGAGTCACGAATAATTTTTGTTTGTAAAACATTCCTTAGGGCGCGCTCCCACCGCACTTTTATTTTACCTCTGGGGCGGAATCTGCCAATACTTTGTCAATGTAAATGCGTGGATTCACGCAAGAGCGGATCTTTCCGCCTGTCGCGCAGACCTTGCGTTTATCCGCTCTACACGACATGTCCATTTGAAGCATAAAACTGCTGGAGGCAGGAGCTGATTTTCCCCCTCTGTCCAATCGGTGAGTCGAAGGTGGACCGCAAGACTCAGGAAGCACCATGGTGCTCAAGGCAGAAGGCGGTTCGGGCTACGGGGAGGGTCCTGAAAGTGAGTGACAGGTGCGTCACTCCCGTTTTTTAGAATCCGCTGGCTGCAAAAAACTGTGGCCGCGCACAACCTGCGTTTAACGCTAGCCGACCATGTTTTGGTGGGAGTGCGCCCTTACCAGTGAATAAAGAATCAAAAAATTAAGAAAAAACTTCATGAATGGAATTAATCAGAGACCTGATTTAACAACAGCATGGAAAGTAGTAAATAAACTTCCAGGCTAAACCGGCTCATGCACGAAAGACACGCGCCTGGGTGCTCGTGTGCATGTGAATGAGCTCCGGTTGAACCCCATGGGCACGGCCATGTGCCTTCTGTTTGAACTGGAAGTGTTTTAAAAGTTTATTTTTGTCATCTTCAGACTTCAGCAGAAGATATTCTAAATCATATTAAGTACTGTGTTTTGGATTTTATGTATTTTTTATATAGTTTTGCTGTTGTAAAGTCTCTGATTAATTCCATTCATCAAGTGTTTTCTTTTTCTTCATTCGCTGGAATGTTTTACAAAAGCAAAATTCTCTGTGACTCAAAGACATCACCGGATAGGTAAACGCTAGAAATAAAGTCATTTATTGGGTGAGGTGCAACTTTAAGATAAGTAAGAAAATAACAAAATAAAGAATAATGCATAAATGTGGCAGGTAACAGGGTATTATAATCTGTCAGTTTTGTATAACGTACCTTACATCGCTCTCATTGAAGATCCAGAAATCCAGCCCCACTAGTAGGCCACTTCCCCTATGATCAGTGATTACGGCTTTTGTTAATAATAAATGGTTTAAAGGGAAATGTCTTACACTGACCAATGAGGAAAATAAATGGGGAAAAGCTACACTAATAAAAGTCACATAGGGGGCAGGGCAAGGGACACTAATCTGAGCACAAGAACAACCCCGGGGGCCCACAACTGACTAACTGACCAACCGACTGAACAATCAACAACCATAGAGCCTTGCCGCTAGAGGGGTATGAAAGAACAGTCCATGGGGTCACCAAAATGAAAACAGTTCTTCGTCTGGAGAGCATAATTATGTTCAGTAAATTTAATAATATTCTGCCTATTACATTATGAGATCTTGATGAAGACCTTCTACAGTAGGTCGATACGCGTTGGTCATAATTTGTTGCCTCGCTCTAAATAAATCTATATATTTTTGTGAGTGCCTTGGAATTATTTTCTTTGCAAGTCTGCAGTTCACACCTTTTTGGAATCAAGCAGTACTTCTTTGAAAACCCTTTTTTGTACATTATGAGATATGTTGTGTGAAAAGTTGACATTTCTGACTGAGGATGGAGCTAGCGGTCACTCAAATGGTTATGCTTCATCCTAGGGATCATTAATACGTGCAGTGAATTCCATTACAATCTGCCAATTAGATTTGCAGATATCTTGTGTGCAATTGGGATATTTGTGGCTTATGAGCATTAAGTTGAAGAACAAATTGTCAATCTAACCAGTAGTTTTCAAGATATCTTGTTTGGGAGTAAAATGCTGGATGAACAGACCAACTAACTGACCAAAATAGTCACCTTCAGAGCTAGTGGGGCTGAAAATCTGACTTTTATGATGAACTCTCACCCATGTTCCCAAGAGCAGTGCCTCTGGCTTGGCTGGGCACTCCATTTACCACAATTGGCAGTGTTCACAGGTGCCCTACAGGATAATAAATAGATTGGAGGAGCATCCCATATAATCTCTTTTTCACATTCTTACAGATTATGAGCTTCATTGGATAAAAAAAAAATATATATATATACAAACATACATCCACACTCATAATTAGAGAAGGCTATCCTGATCCTACAGAGAAAACAAACTGTGAATTTTATTATTTACATATATATCTGGGTACCTTGATTCCTCTTAAGTTAAACTCAGAGTCTG
The DNA here is from genome assembly GCF_963280865.1 of Gymnoscopelus braueri. Classification (NCBI taxonomy): domain Eukaryota; kingdom Metazoa; phylum Chordata; class Actinopteri; order Myctophiformes; family Myctophidae; genus Gymnoscopelus; species Gymnoscopelus braueri. The sequence goes on from NC_137616.1 coordinate 19,861,095, forward strand.
GATAGAAGATTTGAGGGAAGATGTTTCAACTGATGAGTGGGAGGGTGCTTAAAAAAATAGATGGCAAACATCCACCCGTCTTAGGCTCTTGCGATATATTTATTAGCCAATGCACACAACAACAAAAAAAGTGAAATAAATGTAAGGTTGATTGATTGATTGATGTAGGGCTACTTTATTTAGTAAGACATGAGAACATCAGTACATTGGAAGTACAAATTCACAATACAAGGTATACTAAACTGGGAGACTAAAGATGAGATCCCCATGCACACAAATCATGATGACATATACTGTAAGAGACAGACAGATATACACAATACTATACAGAATGTCATACAATCAGCTTACAGGTTACTGGTATGAAGAGTGAAAAAAAATTACAAGAGAAGAAAAAGAAATAGGGGGGGGGGTTAGGGGGGTAGGGGGGTAGGGGGGTAGGTTAAGACTTAGACAGGGGCCATTTTCAAATTGCAGCCTCCTGAAGGTGTATCTTTAGGGCAGTTTTGAAAGTGAATAGGGTTTTACACTCCTTTACTCCTTTTGGTAGGGCATTCCACATTTTTGATGAATAGCATGAGAACGAGTTCATTCCCTTTGTTGAGCCAAATCTGGTTTGAACATGATTTGTGGAGCTGCCTCTGGTGTTATGATCGTGGACTTCATTAACATTAAGGAAGTATTTAGACAAATACAGGGGGATCCCAATGTTGTGGTGTATCTTGAAGACCAGGCCCATAGCAAGTTGCTGTACTCTGTCCTCAACCCTAAGCCATCCAATCCTAGCAAAATGAGCAGGGGTTAGATGGGTTTTGTGATTGAGGCCAAGAAGTAGCCATACTAGTTTGTTTTGGGATGTTTGGAGCCTTGTTTTTAAGGCCTTGGAGGTGTTGTGATACCATGAAGTGCATGCATAATCATAATAACCTTGTATGAGGGCCCCTGCAAGAATCTTCAGAGTATTCTTACTGACTAGACGTCCAATCCTATGCAAAAAGCGTGTTCTTTGGTTAACCTTTTTGATCACTCTTTCGGCGTTTTTGTTACCGGAGAGGTTTGCCTCCAAGATGGAACCCAGGTAGGTAATTTCCTCCTTTCTTGTGATAACATCATCACCCACTTTGATCGTGAAGCTCTCAGCCTTGCTAAGGTTAGGACTGGACCCAAAGAGGATGGATTCAGTTTTACCCAGGTACAATATCCTAGATTTGTTGTTTAAATTTGGTTAATCCGGGGGGAATTTTTCTTCATTGTGTTTTGTAGTGTATGAGTGGAAGAAATATCAATACAATTAAATATTGAACAGAAGTTATTTTTGTCCTATTTATTTATCTTATTTTTACTAGATAGTTATCCAAAAGAACAAAATATGATGTATGACTCCAAATAGGCAAGGTTTCAGCTAGCTCCAATCGGAACCTCTCCCTCCGCTGTATTGCTCCGAGATGAGGTTCCACATTACTAGGTGCCTGTAGGGGGGGACACCGGCGAATATTTCCCACTATGCATGATTCTTACCCTTTTGTGCACATCGTATCCAAAAAGAAAAGGTCGTCCCCCCTGCTCTCAGATGTTTTAAATTTTAGCGCTCAAGAAGATCTAACCGACGGGTTGAAACAAGCGTTTAAATTGCTTTTTTAGTCAGTCTGTGGCATGTTTTCCCAATGCAATCTTACGGAAGCAGTACTGCGCAAGCGAACGGGGGTTGACTGAACACAGGCTGACTAAATAAGCGATTTAAACGCTTGTTTCAATCGCTTAGATTTTCTTGGCCGCTAAAAATTTTAACATCTGAGAGCAGGGGGGACCCCCAATAGGGTTAAAGGCGTGAGGCCATGTCTGTTTGGCGGCAGTCCAAAATGTTAAGCATATTGCTCAAAGTGTTCTTGTTATTTTCACTTTAGTATTCATCGTACGAGGATATATAATAAGTATACCGTATGTGGGAAAAAAGTGCATTCGTGTGTGCACGCACATGGAGGGGCTTTTGTTAGGTGTAAGTGTAAATGTTTGATCCCTCGTGGGATCAATAAAGGTCTATCTACTGTATTTATATAATGGCAGTGATGTTTTCTGCTTTTCATCACAGGGAAGTGCAAAGCACAAATATATTCCAAATTAATGGATAAGATACTGTATCAAGGTTATACAAATGGGACTGCAGGTCAGGAAATGCTGGCCCTTTTGCATTCTGCTTTTTGCTTTTACCTTTGCAGTTTTGTTAGCAGTGTACTTAATAGAACTGTCACACCAATGAGTGAATTAATTCTGTTTTCTTTCACCTGCACCTCTTTTGAAGAGATGTGCTTGAGAAGGTAGAGAATGCTGTCTGTTTATTGAATATAGTTTTGAAGCACCTGCATCCATGCCTTCAAAAAGGTGCCACTTTCAAGGGCATAAAATACATATCCCCTCCCACAGTGTATTTTGTAAACAGATAAAAGTATTTATTGATTTTGACAAGGCTTGTTTATTGTGTGTGATTAATATCGTAATGGCATCACAGAAAGTCTTGGCACTCAATTAACCTCATTTGCTATTGCAGGAATGGAAGATGCACATGCAGGCACACAAACACACGCACACACGGGCATGCATGTGTTGACAAACATCTATCTTTGCTGCAGGGAGATGCACTCGCACACCCACGCAAGCTCTTTTTAGTGAAAAATTAACAGCTCTGGGCTTTGAGTGACTTGAAAATGGAATCTGGTGCACTCTCTCTCTCTCACACACACACACCCCCACCCCCACCCCCACACACAAAAACAAACACACACACACACACACACACACACAGTTGCTAATCACTAATTATAACGATTATAGCTTAAAATGCTTAAGACTATCTTTGATGCCCCTGCAAGGTTAGGATGATTCCTTTAACAGGTCCGTTCATGAAAGTCCTTGCGGTCTTATTTCCAATGAGGGCCTGTGAGCAATTAGGGGTTAAGAGTCTTGCTCAGGGACATATTTCATTTCAACGACACATTTGCTGGCCTGGCCTGGAATCGTACCTGGGGCAACCAGGGCCTCTGACTCCCTAGGTGGGCTCACTAACCACTCAGCTATGGTCGCCCCAAAGATACTGGATGTTTCACTTTGTTACTTTATGATATATGCCTCAAATTGCCTGTAATTAGTGTGGTTGCCCTAACAGGGCAACCAGACTATAGTACTCTATAAACAGTTTTTTTCCCCCAATTTCGTGCCATATGTGAAAATGACCGGCTTCACCGGGAATCGTGCACTTGTACTTTGCTAAGAGATTGGTTACATAGTTTAATTGATATTGATTTATTAGTGCATTAAAATTTCCCATCCACTTTAAAAGGGAAAATGAAAAAACTCCCATTCAAGTATTTTTTTCTCAGAAACCGTAAGGGCTACAGTTACAAGACTTGGAGGGGAGGTTCATAATTTAGTCCGAAATTATTAAAACAATGTCATTCATTGAAGGCACTTGGGTTAGGGTTAGGGTAGGCTGCACCAACGCTCCTGATTTCGTGTATAGAGGGGCGGGTGTATAGAGGCGCAGAGAGATTGCGCCTGATCCCATTGGTTCACCGATCTGTCCGTCAACCCCCGCCCCGTTAACACAACATTGCGAGCGACGCCCACTGCACTCTGGTTGGTTGGGGAAATGAAACACTTCTTATACCGGGTACACCGACGCGTTCCTCCAGGCTTTTATTTTTTAGCAAAACTAAACAATAAAGGTCTGGAGATTGAGGCTAGGGTTAGGGTTAGGGTTTGGAACATATCTAGGCAGGCAGTCATAGAGGTATGAAGGTGCCAGACCATTGACTATTATTCCAGCAGCATCATCTTTTTACCTCGGCAAAGGTGAGTGAGCGATTATTCAGTAGAAAGGGCTTATATAATGTCCACGTTTTATTAGACTTTGTAAACAAACTTCTTACTATCATTACACGTGAGAGTCGGCTATTTACTTTATAAACGTTTAATCGCTTGAGAGACTCCCTTCCACTGATCTATAAGTTGTCATGCGGTGCGCCGCATCATAAGCTTGTAGATCTGTCCCTTTTGGAGAGTCGCGTCGTTTTCCGTCTGTTTCCGGTTGCCTTTTATGGCCTTAAATGGGGCGTGGAGCAATGCAAATGATCTCCCACATGAACGCGCCTCTGACCTTCAGGCAAAAATGAGGAACAACTGTGATCCGCAAATTTGAGGGATTTACACACCCGTTTGTGAATTGCACGTCTTGCATGTTTTTGCTTAGAGAAAATGCACCTTCCTCCAGTCACTTTATTTACACATTATTTACGACCAGTAAATATGCATGCACAAATATGTACACAGATACGCATACGCACACATGAAATCGTGCGCGCACACACACACACACACACACACACACACACACACACACACACACACACACACACACACACACACACACACACACACACACACACACACACACACACACACACACACACACACACACACACACACCCTTGTTTTGTCTAATTTGTAAGCTGAGTTTTGGTAAAAGACGCATACTTCTTTGAATTTGAGCAACTCAATCAGTCTAGGAAGCCAGAATGTTTTTACCCCCTTACTTTTTACAGAATTCAAATGTCCTTTTAAAATGTGTTTCCTTTGCTTAATGTTTTATGTAAAGCACATTGAATTGCCTTGTTGTTGAAGTGCTATACCAATAAAGTGGCCTTGCCTATGACATTTGCTGTCAGAAAGTGATATAATTGAGATTATTAAGATACCCTGCAGATATACATCCATTTTTTTACAACAGTATTTCCCACTTTTGAGGCTGCTGAGGGAGTTAAAGCTACGAGTAATGTCATTATTACTGGAACCAGTATGCTCCAACATATTTTCACCCAGGTCTGGTGTGTAACTCAGCAACAGTATCCATTTCTTCCCAGGCTGGGTGTAAAACAAGGAAGCCGCAGGTGTTAACCCCGAGCTAATGGGAGAAAACTCGCTGAGACAACTAATACACTCAACACCTCCGAAAGAGGTAGGCTTGTATTTATGTGTGTGTGTGTGAGCGTACATGCATGTGTGCCCATGTGTGCGTGTACACGCGTGCGTGCGTGCGTGCGTGCGTGCGTGCGTGCGTGCGTGTGTGTGTGTGTGTGCGTGTGTGTGTTTGGAAGACAGAGAGAGGGGGAGAAAGTGTGACCTATACCATCACCCATTCCTATCCTGTGTGTTTCTTGGTGGTTTTCAACACAGCCTTTCTGTCTGACACTCATGGTCTCCACCTGACAGCAGTACAAGCTGAGAGGCAGCGCTGGGCAGGGGGGTGTTGAGGTATTGTTTGGCCCACTGATGAGAAGGACCCCTGGCCATGACCCTCCATGTTACCTTGGCTACTACTGTCCCAACAAGGACACATTGGACGATGGACGCAGTTGGCACCACATGTACAGCAACATTGATTTTAAACATAATAGACTATCATCTGACTCGTCTGGACAAAGTTGACATTTTGGTATTCCTCCATATGACAGTGTAATCAAATCAAATCATTCCGTGCCGCGTTACAGGCTCCTTCTCTGTAGGATCTGTCCGCGAGTTAGGAATCCTGTTCATAGACGCCGAGAACTGTCAAGGAATTAGGATCAATTAGTAAATTAAACGAATGGAGGCAGAGGCACTTATTAGAAGGTGGGGGTATTGGTGCTTTAACCCATTCGATCCGGGAACGCATCTACAAATGTCTTCTAAATCCTAACAGTTTCCTGAAAAGCGTATGTTACCATATCAGTGGTGCTCAAACCTTTTCATGTCAAGGACCACCCAAAATTATATGTGTTTAGATTTGCACACATTTTCACGATTTTTCAAAAAATAGCAGATCTACAGGATCTGTCCTACAGCAGATCTACAAGCTCACAGCATGTAGATCTTGTTGCTTTGTTCAGGACCCCAGGAAGACTAGAGGCTCATTCATGTGTCTCTAATGGGGATCCTTTTATAAACATAAACATAAACAGCGCGGCACTCGGTCTGTCTATCTGCTATTTTTTTAAAGCCAAAGTATAAAATAATGGTTATAGCTAAAATCTGAAATGACACAGATGTTTTCCCCCGATTGAATGGGTTAATACAGTACACACAGGCCTGTGCTACAGTAGTTCTGCCTCGAGCACAAGGAACCACCAGACCATAGTTATACTGTCACAAGAACAAGCTGTAACAATATCAGGCCTACGAGAGACATAGGCTCTTACAACATGCAACATATAATATATCATATAGGGCACAAAGATGAATAACATAAGATGAACAACAATGTAGTGGAATAAAGGTTAAATATGTACAACCATACTAACAACACAATTCCTCCTCAGTGTTCTGTTTTTTTCATTTATTTGGGTCATTAACATTTACCATATCCTTGACCCTTTAATACAAAAACATCTGAAAACCAAACAGAGCAGAACAGAAACCTGCCTACATGTACCAATGACATCATTGAAGGGGATTCCAAGCTAATAGAAACTATAGCCTTTCTCTTCCTGGAAAGTTAGGCATGCTGAAAAAGAAGCAGAACCATTGTTCTTGCATAAATAATAATAAAACAAAGTTGGAAATCTTGTTTGAAATGACCAAACCGGCCTACTGATGATGTCATTGGTAGGCAGGTTATTGAACTATACACGGCCCTCCTGAGTGAGTAGACAGAAACCTTTTATAATAGTGAGGACCAGTTATATGAATATATATTATATTATGTTTAAAATGGGTGAAGTGGTCCTTAAACCCTTGAACCTCACTACTCAGCCTGTTCAGTTACTTCTACACAAAAAAAAGTAATCCTTGAACATTCTTGACATGTAGGCTACTGTAGTAAACGTTTGCCGTCACCCTGTCCCTCGGGACAGAATAAAAAATGGACTGGTCTTTTAGCTCACTTATCACAACCACAATTGCTGTATTGGCTTTCCAGAGGAGCAGGATCATCAACTTGTAATTCCTCATGCAGGAGGTATGTATTATGTTGTTCTGTTTCTTTAGCATGGTGTGGCTGCCTGGCAATTTTGGCATTCTTATTAGTAAGATACTCATGCAGTTACATTCAGTGGGGAATTTGAGGGAGATGAGTGGAGATGCCAACCCCCTTGTTAGCAAATTGACCAAAATGCATCCCCCATGTTAAAGGTAATATTCCGGGGGGAAAAAAACAGAATCTTGCACTATGTTCATATAATGGTTTTCAGAGAGAACATAAACATGTTCTTTATTCATAGATTCCACTCCCTTTGTTGGTTATTTCAGGGGTGCAAATATTTCTTATTTTCTTTGTATTTTAATTTTTTTTATATTGTTTATTTTCAGTAACATTAAGGTTATTTTTACTTTACTTTTTTTTCCTGGATAAATTAAACAGTAAACAAAGACCATGACAAGGAAATGCAACCACATTTGAAATCATGAACTCAACTTGGAATGATGGAATAGAAACAAGTAAATGGTTCTCAAAGGGTTGTGGAACATGAGTGAAAGCAGTGCTGTGCAAATATATCACATTTTCCCATGAAACCAAGTTCCACTGCTTGTTTTACTCCCAAATACAAATGACATAGATATGGAATAATACCATAATGTTCTCATTGTGTGTGTGTGTGTGTGTGTGTGTGTGTGTGTGTGTGTGTGTGTGCGTCGTGTGTCTGTGTGACAGGTGTCAATGACATGTTGTTGAACTTATGCTCTCCATGTGACCAAAACCAATGAGAGAGAGAGAGAGAGAGACAGAGAGAGAGAGAGAGAGAGAGAGAGAGAGAGAGAGAGAGAGAGAGAGAGAGAGAGAGAGAGAGAGAGAGAGCAACTGTGGCGGTCTGCATGGGTGTGAAATGTGAAACAGAGAGTGTCTGTTTCAGGAGGACAGTGAGTATTGTGACACCTGTCTCTGCTCTGTCTTTGCAGGAAGGCAACCAGTCAGAGAGCCTCTGACAGCAGCCTGATACTGTAGGCAAACGTCTCCATACTCAAAGTGTAACACTTATTGTGAGACACACAAGATAACGCGATATGCCACTATTGTGCGGTCACTCGGGCAAAAATTGGTTTTCAGCTATATGCATGTGGACGCTTCTCAGTTTTTTCAAAGAAGGTTTTTAACCCATTAAGACCGGGAACGCATCTGTCATTATAAGATTTCTTTGGCTATTATAAAATAGCAGATATACAAGCTCATAGCGCGGCTATGAGCTTGTAGATCTATGAGCTATTTTTTTTAAATGACAATTTTTTTGTGTGCAAATCTGTAACTTAAATGTAACTCAAATCTTTGCTACTGGGGGTCCCTGGAACAACATATTTTGAGATGGGGGTCCGCGGCCAAATATATTTTTAGGGTCCTTGACTTGAAAAAGTTTGAGCACCACTGATATGGTGTAGCAACTTATGTTTTTCAGAAAACTGTTAGGATTTAGAAGATATTTGTAGTTAAGGCAGTCATGCTTTATTAGAGAGTACAGTGGAGAGAGACAGGAACATGTTGAGAACACGTGATGACACGCGTCTTCTGCTGGATTTGGACGCATAACGCTGTGATTATTTGGTGCACACAGGGACGGATTTGAGTTGAGGCCCCTGGGCTAGAGTAATTTTTGAGGCCCCCCTCGCACGCATGCACGCGCACGCAGTTACTTTAACTCGGTTAATTCGGTAGGGTTACTTTACAATTTGATCAATAAAAAAAAATAGTAAAATATATATATTTTTAAGAAAATATACCATGACAACTGTTTTTTATAATATCATTCAAATAGGGGTTTGCCAATGATTTGGGAGCCCTCCTGCAATATCCTCAACTGGCCAACAGGTTGAGAAGCAGTGCTTCAGACGTGTGGATGGGTCTTAGGGAGTGTTGTGAACTTGTGTCCACCACACCCTGTGACCCACCATGTCTGTGTTTAGAAGTTGACCCCTAGAGGTCATGAGGGCACAGGTCAAAAGCTAGCTAGGTGGTATATGGCTGAGGGATTTGTAGCAACGCGGACAACAGAGTGTGTGTAATGATCATCATTAACAACAGGAGGGTTCTACAGAGAAAAGAAAACCCTCTAAAAAACATATGTTAAATTGTTAAAGGTTAATTTAACTTACAATAACAAGCATCATTACAGGAAGAAACTGATTAGAAATAATTATGGAAAAGTAGCAATGACACACACACACTAGGGAATGTGTCCCTGTGTGTGTGTGTGTGTGTGTGTGTGTGTGTGTGTGTGTGTGTGTGTGTGTGTGTGTGTGTGTGTGTGTGTGTGTGTGTGTGTGTGTGTGTGTGTGTGTGTGTGTGTTTTGTAGGAAGTACAAAGTATTTGTAATCCAAACATTCAAGTGCGTCTTTGACCCCCACAAGAGTTACAGTAAAGAGCCTGTCAACTTTGTGTGTGTGTGTGGGGGGGGGGGGGGTAACATTGTATGCTGCCCTGGAAGTGCAACAGGATATATAACGTCCCTTTTGTGTCATACAGTAGATTTTAAGTGCATCACAAACATGTGAAATATATAGAGCAGTGGTAGGAACAGGCGGCCCATGGGCCACCAGTGATAATATCCTAATTATTTTGTAAATAATCGACAATATTTGACTGGCAATGGCTTTGCATTGATGGAACCGGATGACCGCAGTTCTGTTTCCTTCTTCTTAGAATGTTCCGTTTTCACTGTCAATTTCACTGTCAACTTTTTAGACTTCTGGATGAAAAACTAATCTCACGTTTAAAAAACACCATGAAAGAGCTCTTGTTCGAATCCCCCTGGCGGCTGAATTTATTTTTCACTATCTTTATGTTTAAGAAGGGTTTGCTTTGCTGCTTTTGATGTTTTTCTACTGACAGACTGACTACTGTTGTTTTATTATTGATTGTTCTGTTTTGGTGTTTATATTGATTTTTAAAGCACTTTGGTACAATGTGAGTTGTTTTTAAATGTGCTATATAAATACATTTGATTTGATTAAGTGCCAAAGTATGTTAATGTGTGTGCGTGTGCGTGTGCTTGCGTGTGCGTGTGCGTGTGTGTGTGTGCGTGTGCGAACTTTAAAAGAAGCACAAAGGCTGTCTAAATTCCAGGGTTATATATATATTTTACCACCTTTCACAACGTATAAGGAATACATTTTGAATTCATTTACATTTATTATTGGACCAGCCGTAGCAAGGGCACCGTTGAATGAAGGTCTGAATATCCATTTATTTTTCCTTTTTGTATTATTTTTCATTCATTATGTGATGGTTTGGAGAGAGAGCGACTTCCATCATGGCCTAGCAACAGACGACCTTGAGAGTTCAGGGACTGGTTGAGAGTTTTTGTGTGCATGTTCAGCGCGCTGTTTGGCACAGAGGAGGGAAAGACCTGCTAGATAATCCACTGACTGAATATTTTTAATAGGATAGGTTTGCCGTGTATTAACCCAGACCTTACTAAAATAGCAGAACCTTCCTGGTGGATTTAGTATTGAGCTAACTTACCACACTGCTTCTAAGGGGGTAGGGGTGGTATATGCCTCCCGCATTAAAAACTTTTACACACTGCCCTTTTTAACTTGGGGTTATGGTATTTCACATTGTGGCCACACACATCTCTTAATATATGTACTTTTAAACAATAAACATGCCTCCAAGTTTGTAAATTCCCACATTCTTGGTCTGATTGTATTCCTTGTTTATTATTTGCCAACTGACTTGTCCAATGCGATTAGACTGGTTAAAAGAAATACGGTCCTTTGGTGAGGTGAGTCCATGATGGCTCAAATCCCTACTGGCACCACCTGGAGTGATGATATAAACCAAAACATTAGAGTACTAAGGAATTAAAAACTAACATAAAAGATCACTGACCAACATGTAATTGAGCACAATAAAGGGTAAATTAACACACATTAGCTGTAGCCGCAATTCTGGCGTCTAATCTCATTCAGCCATATCAGCGTATGTGCTACAAGAGCTGCCAACAGCCAAAGCAGTTTAAATGACTTAAATTGAATAACTTAAGTTGAATAACTTAAGTTAAGTAACAAAGTAAATATAGGCTTATAGGTTATTAGGTTACTTCCCACCTCTGTAAGCCCCTACCTAATATGTGGGTCAAACAAAGCGTTACACAACACAATGTTAAAAATAGAATTTGCAGTATTATATCATGCCACTGCCAAACAATGAACATTTTCAGCTGTTGATCAACATGGGTTGATGTGACAACGTCACATCAACCCATGTGCAGCTGGATCCAGGTCACCAGGTGGTGAGGATGGGCTCCAACACCTCTGACACCAAGACCAAGAATCTGAGGAGAAGAGAGGAGAGAAGCTGGACTCCATCGCCATCAATGGATCTACTAAAGAGAGTCAGCAGTTTTAAGTTCCTCTGCGTTCACATCACAGAGGACCTCACCTGGGACAAGCGCATGTGGTGAAAAAGGCACAGACAGCAATGGATCTTTCAACTCTGTCGACCTTCAACATGGGGCCCAAGATCCTACAGGACTTCTACAGAGGCACAACCGAGAACTGGATGCATCACCGCCCTGGAATGGGAACTGCACTGCCCTCAGTGCCCTAAAGTACTGCAGAGGGTTGTGAGGACAGCCTGGAGCATCAGTGGATGTGAGCTTCCCTCCATGTAGGCTATACACAACGGACGGTGTGTCAGTAAATCCTGTAAGATTATCAAAGACCCCAGCCACCCCAACCACAGACTGTTTCAGCTGCTACTGTCTGGCAAGCAGTACTGCAGCCTCAAGGCCCAGACCAGCAGGCTCCGGGACAGTTTTTCAACTAGGCAACCAGGCTTTTGAACAATGGACACCAACGGCCTGTTACACGCACGTAGATGTGCACACGTACACACACAGATGTAGCTGTGCATACAAAAACTACGTACATATTTTCACATGTTTAAGGCAGAACGTACACTAATTACACATTTATATTATTTAAACAAATCCCACACAGGTACCCAACACTTTACACATACTGTAAAATATTCAAATATATACAATATTTAGTTAGGACCCATGCACACAGCACCTAAACAATAGCACCTTACATTGTGTAAAAATCAATAATATAGATTTGTATTAATATTGTTTACTTCTACTTGTAAGTCACTCACTCACACCTCGGTGACAAAGGTGTCACACAATTAGAAGTAGAACTAAAGCATGGTAGTGATGGTTGTTAAAAGGTTATAGCCCATGTACAGCACACTTGTCCTTGCCCTCTTTACTATTCTTGCCACTGTAAACACACCATTGTGTCTCTCATTTCAACACCTTGATGTGCCTAAATGGAATATGACTGAGGAATGCAGAGGTCTCTCTTTTTCCTTTATATTGACCACCCCACCCCCCAAGAGAAAAGGGTATTTCTTTCCCACTCCCTTCCCATTCTCTGGCTTCTCTTTTTCCTCCCTTCATTCTTTGTGACTCGCTCGTGGAAAGAAAAAACACTTACTCTACCATAAAGAGGTAAACAACTTTATAGGCATTTGAAAGCATTTGTAGAAACCATTACTAAGCCATAAAAGAGAGCACTCCGAACATTCAGATGAAAAGCCATGCAGTTCTTAGACTGTTGCAAAGGGCTGTATTGCAATATAATTAGTAATTCAGATGTAGGAAGCCAATTTGGCTTAAAGTTCTACTGGTAAATATTCCAAAATTATTCAACCACTTATACAAACACATGCCAGAAAAAAACGCAGACTATGCAAGAATATGCAGTTGTTGGTGGTTCGTCGTGCCCAAGTGCAACGGCGGACTCCCTATGAAAGTTCCCCACAATGCATTCGGCAATGGAAGAATCAAGTCTTGTACACATTCATTTATTTTGTTTTGTTTCTCACTATAACTGTTAAATGCATCTTGATTGTTGGTGTGGTCCTTGCTAGGGAATGTCATTTGTTTTTGGTTTGCACCCGATTCCGTTAGTCTGTTCATCCATCTGTCTGTTAGTATAATAACTCAAGAAAGGATGGGTGGATTTTCATGAAACTTGGAGGGAATGAGATAATTAACTGTTGGGTGGAAAAGGTCAAAGGTCAAGCACACATTAAGGTAGGTCAAATTAATATAAATTATGTCTATTTTTTTACAAAATAATTCATGAACACATATTTTCAGAATATTTGTCTTGAATGTTCTGTAGGTTACCTTGACGAGATAATTAACTTTTCGGTAGGAAGTATCAAAGCTGAATGACACAATCAACAAGGTCAAAATCAAGAATGGATCGATGGATGTTTATGTAACTTGGTGGGAATAATCAGTCGGCTGCCCGAAATATTGCCAACTTTTGGGAGTTGTGGGTGTTGCACAATGTTGACAGAGGTAGTGTATGCACTCTACTGAATGCAATCTTTCTAGTTTCTGTTGAGTTTGCCAATATGCAATTGTCTTTATTCGTTCTATAAATATTTATTTATTCAACTGTGCAGATTTCCCTTTATACTGCAAGAAGAAGCTACCTGTTTATGACTGTGTGCGTGTCTGTCTGTCTCTCTGGAAACCACTGGGCCAATCAGCGCTAAACACAGACACACCTTTTTTTTTTTAAATATGTGTTATAGTTTTTGAAATATTTAACTTCAATTTTACTTAATGAAAGTCAATGGGGCTGTGATCGTGCTGAAGCCGTGCCCAAATACGAAGTCATAGTACATCATAGATACGTGATGACTGACGTCATAGATGACTCATGTCACACGTTGGTCACATGACGTGCAAGATCCACAGTGGAGCCAAGTCCAAGGTCCACATTGGAGACATGCCATTTCTAAGTGGATCCCGGGATCCTATTTTATCTTTGAAAACTTCCACACATTTCTACACAAATAAAGTGACTATAATTGTCATTATTATTATGATGATGATTCTTAAGTATGGTAATGATTATCCCAGCATTGCCAGGATTATATTAGTAAACTACTACAGTTAGATGCCATCATGAGTGTAGTGTATACACCCAGGCTCTGAGTGTAAAAATGGACCACGTAGAGAGCATTTCAGATATAGCCTTTTCAGAAGAAATAACATACAGTATACAACATACAGTATATAGTAAATTACAATAGACTTTAACCAGACATGGCAACAATCAACAGGATGTCACATACCTATATTACAATATATTGTCTTACGTAACAATTTTGAGTCGTATGAACTTGATCAAAGTTATTGAACAGGAGGCTATAGCGAGTGATCCTGAATATTTATTCTAGGTATGTCTATTTACATGCCCAACTTTGCAATGGGGCATGAAATTGATAGTTATAGAATTTCGTGTGAATCACTGGTCTTTCATGATAATAAATAGTAAATAGTCTTATAAATAAGGTACCCTCAGCAGTTTTCAGGGAAATTGCACCAAACACATCTCTCTACGTCGTCCTCAGACAAACAAAGTGTTTTGCCTAACATTTTTCGAAATGTGAAGCACCTTCTTGAGTTTGCGATGTGCATTACCTTACCCCCACTTTTACCACTAGTGATGTTGACAGAAGGGTGCCCTAATACAGACACATGGAAGGGTGCCCTGATGCATTTAGAACCGCAGATGGACAGTGGCTGCCCAGAGAGAGAGAGAGAGAGAGCGAGTGAGAGAGAGAGAAAGAGAGAGAATCTGGCATGTCTGTTGAAGTGGTCACACTTGTGGCTTATTTATAGGAGCCAGAGTGGGGGGAGGAAGGGAGACAGGCAGGCAGGCAGACAGACAGACAGACAGACAGACAGACAGACAGACAGACAGACAGACAGACAGACAGACAGACAGACAGACAGACAGACAGACAGACAGACAGGCAGAAATTGCTGGTTACAGAGATATGCGGTCATGCTATACCTTTTTATTTTCAAACCCGTCAATGAGGACCAGGTTAAAAAGTTGCTACGTAAACGTACCCATCAATTGACAGGAGCCAAAGTGGCGAAGTAAGTATCCCCACGCCATCTGAGTTCACTGCAGGCTAAACTTTCACAACAACCTCGAGAGGATTGCGTCACCCCTGCAGCTGATGACTCTTCGTCTCTTAATAGTCAGATGGGCTATATGATAGCAGCACAGGCCCAAGACATCTCATATAGTGACAGACACATCACACATGATATCTTGCGTGTGGCGCAGTGCATTAGCTCATATTAGAGCCTGCATTAGCGTTTTTTTTAAAAGACTGATGGAAGAGTCATTAGTAGCTACTTGCTGCTGGCCATGTTATGCTGCCACAGCCTTAACCACATCCAAACCTTTTTCAAAGGGGGCCAATAAGGGGGAAAATAATTACTATAACTATTAGGGCTGTGACTGCAGCTCCTGTCATACTATGCCAAACATACTATAACAAAGTCACATACAAATGTATCACATTACAATTTTGTCTAACGACAGTGCAAAATGAACACTATTTTTTTATTTTCTTTTTACATGCATGCACTGCATTATTATATTTACAGTCCAATGTAGTAAATTGTCTTTTGTTCAAATAGCAGTGTACCCAAATGTAACCACCAGGTGTGAAGACAAAAATAAAATACAAATAGCCATTCTTTCACATCTTCAGAATGAGACAACATAAGGAACAAGCAGTTAGGAAATACCTGCTTTTCCTAACTGTGAGTTAGGAAATACAAATTCTACTGAGCCTATCTGCCCATGCATGTTAATTTCAAATCATTCAGAAACTTCAAAGTATGAATTTCACATGACTATAATTCTGGGCCATAAATGATACATTTTAGGAAGGAAGCCATGGGCCATATAAAATCTGCCCTCGTGCCACTGTTGCCCCGTGATCTGACTGCTTGGCTCCTGTTTCCTTGCTTCCTTGTTCTCTTGTCTCCTTCCTCTGCCCCCTCCGTGGCCTGCTCCTGTGTGGGATGGTGACAGGGCCAGCTGTCCTGTCTTTTTTGCCCTTGGCTGTCGCTCATTAATTTCCAGCAAAGGCCCCCAAGCGACAGGCCTGCTTCATAGTGACCATACTTGGAAACAAGTCGCTCAGCAGTCACTCACCCATAGACCAACACACACACACACACACACACACACACACACACACACACACACACACACACACACACACACACACACACACACACACACACACACACACACACACACACACACACAAACACAAACGTGTGTGTGTGTACACACACGCACAGAGACACATGTACACAACGTTGGCCTGCACCCAGGCACACACAAATGTATGAAGTCACCGAGCACCAGAGCGTTGGCAAGAATGGAAACGCACACCAGTGTCCAGCCACTGCTTGCACAAGCAGTGTAACTGGTTGACACACCGGGTCTGCAGAGACACAAACACGTGTACGCACGCACACAGACTGTTTTATTAAGGGAATTTGTTTATATCTATGATGTTTATCTGTATGTAGCTCTATTAGATGACCATCTACATAGGTTTTCCGTTTCGATGTAAAATACACTGTAAGTTATTGATATTTACAACAGCAGCACTAAAACGTTTGGTTTTTCAGATTTCAATGTGCATGGTTATATTTTTGTTCAAGTGTGAAGTACAAAATATTACCATTAATAGGTCTGCTACACTACACCACTCTCACAGTACAATACAATTTGTAATTACTTTTTCAGGGGTCTTCAACGTTTTTCAGGCCAAGGACCCCTTAGCTGAGAGAGAGATGAAGCAGGGACCCGCACTATAATTGAACTTTTTCATTGATTTCATAGACTTGTGTAGCATTGTGTTGGATTCATGTTAATGTGTATTTTCAGAGAGTTAACCACTTAAACCCTCAATGCTTGGAAAACTTGTACTTGGTCTGCTCTTTGTTTCCCCATACACCAAAAATAGCAGATCTACAAGCTCACAACGCCTCGCGCTGCAAGGCGTTGTGAGCTTGTAGATCTGCTATTTTCGGCTAATGTTCCCCTCAGAAAAGGGATGCTATAGGTTTCAAGTGGTTAATGTAAAAAAACAAAGTCCCTATCACACAAAGATTTGGCGGCCCCTCTGTAGTAACTCTGAGGACCCCCTAGGGGTCACGGACCCCCTGTTGAAGACCCCTGCTTTAGTTAATTAGGTACACATTTCCAAATATGCGATGACATTCCAAATATACTCTGGCGTTATTCCATGTGGGAGTTGGCATACTAATGAATACTAGTCTGTTAACAGTCATGGCCAAAGGAACTTTGACAATGTGTTGAGCCGTCAGAAACCCAGATTACAGAATCTTAAAATGTCATTGTTTCAGCCTCACTCTGCATCATCAGTCATTGTTAACCTCATTTCGCACGCGTGCGTCTGCCTTCCCAGGGATGCAAATGAGCTATGCTAATGAATGTGTTCTTTCATCACATGCAAGTGCAAAGCAACTATGCTGCCTATGCCCACCTTGCCTCTCCGTTTACCGTCCCAGTGTGCCAAGCATTCAGACTAAATGAAAATATACACGGGCGCAACCATGCTCGGCATCCCCTCTTAACAAGCTGCAGAAACTCTCGAAAGCATGACTGCTATGCCACGCGGAATCTTGAGAATCTCGGGGCTTATACCAATGAGCTCTCCCCAGCTTTTCAGGGTTCTGGAAACAGCAGCATGGGGACTACTGAGAGAGAGAGAGAGAGAGAGAGAGAGAGAAAGAGATAAAGAGAGGACAGATTGGATGTTAGGAGAAAGGGAAGAGAGAGGGACAGTGGGCGATAAACCTCGCTTCCTTCAGAAATTTGTAAGCGATACAACTACCTATTGGCGAGCAATGTAGGCTGTTGTATGGCCAGGCAGGGGGATGGGAGGCAGTCCTGGGGGGTATTTACTATGTCAAGAAAGATAAGATGCACGCAGGGACTCAAGCCCATGCTTTTCATGCTGGAAAAAAAACACAATGAACCTTATTGTCTGATGCCTAGATGTATTAATGACCATCTTGTAATGCCCAGAAAGTCAATGCCCCCATTTGAAGACAAATATCAGTGGTTCCACTCACTTCCAGTTTCTGCAACAAAATTTCAAGTCATCAATTGTATTGTTAAAATAAGCATTACATTGCTCCATATTCCAATAGTAATCATTGCTATAGACTCTGTAGCAAACACTTTATAGGAGAGTGTGTGTTCAGCAACAGGTGTCTCCACGTCTCTCCAGATCTTCAGTAAACAGAAAATACATTTTCAGGTTGTGAATGTGATACCAATTTTATCCAATGAGGAGACAGAACTCATACAGGATATAGGATAAACAAGTGAAGTTGAAAATGATGAAACACAAAAAAAAAGTAGTAGTAGACAAAATTCGAACTGGAAAGTTATCCAATTGAAGCTGATAAATGTTCTTTGTGGAGTTCTCTCTCCTGATCGGATAACATTTGTATCACAACCTGAAAATGTGTTTTCTATTCACTAAACTGCTGGAAAGACAGGGAGACTCCTGTTACTGAACAAACACTCTATAGTTATGATTACATTTGGAATATAGAGCTTTAACTTTTAAACAATTTAAAACGCCATCACTTTTACACCCTTGGATTCATTCATCAAGACAATTAACCATGTGCCTTCTGGAGTAAATTATTTGTTCAAATGTTTTGTAATGCTCCAAATTTCTAATAGACCAAAGTCTTAAAGCTCCCCCTTTTCTAGAGAAAACATTGTTAAAGTCCCTCTTTTAATGAAAAAGATGGTTAAACATAGCTTTTTCACAAATTGATATAGTATAAAATGATGATGTCCCCCCAGTAGGGAGCAAATCTAATGGCTGGTGTTGATGTAGCACAGAGAAGAGAAGGAATGGGCATAAGATAGTGTATAATTTGGTGTAAATGGGAGGGGAGTGTAACACAGGGATGGTGCTGGGAGGCTTAAACAAGGTCATGGTATCTGGAATGTGATTAGCTGTCATTAAAATACAAGGCGACGAATTCCAGTCCCTCTCCAATGTCAGTTCAGTAGCAGGTTCAGGACTGGTGTGGTCTCCAGTCGCACTGTCCCGTCTCTCGCTCCCTGTCTGTCTGTCTGTCTGTCTCTCTCCCATTTAGTATTTCATTGTATCTCTCACTTGTCTGCTCCTTCTATTTCTCTCAATACATGTACCATATCTCTCCATCTTCTTTCCTCTTTCACGTTTGTCAACTTCTCTGTCTCTGCCGTCTTCTCCTCTCGCATGTTCCACTTAACACAGGCCATATGTGACTTGATCAGGGCTTAGCATTCACTTAACAGTGCTAAGTATGTAATGTAACAGAATGTGGCTGAGAGGAGGAGATGTCCGTACGATGGGAACTAGAAATCTTAGCAGGAGCTATGCAGTTATGGGGCGTTAAAACTCTGCCACATTTGCCGGATTGTGTTCTGCATGACACAAATTCTTGACACAAAACCCGCAGTCCTGTGGCGTCTCAATAAAAGTGAACATCGCAGCCTGTAAAGAAGGAATTTGTTGAGCTGCGTGTTAATCAGAGGTAATGGGAACAGAGGTAATGTGAAAATGTGACATTCCAAAAAGTGGAGACATCTGAATCTTCAGAGGTTTTTCAGGTGCATAAATGGAGTAATGCTTGAGAATATTATGGCTAAATATAATTTGTTAAAGAAAATGTCATGGCATGTGTCTGCCATGTTTGAAAGATAGAGAGAGAGAGAGAGTTATTCACATCGACTCAAGTCCTGAGCTGAACCTGAACAACGGACATTAAGGTTTTGTGGCCTAAAGTTATTGGCCACGCTACCAGGACATTACAACCTTCCATGTGATTTGAGTAATTTGATGGGAGATCAAATCACTCAAGACCAGACAGTTGTTTTCGCTCTCCTGGTCATGTAAAGCCTGATTTATATTTCGTCGCACTAAGGTGTCACAAATGCATTGTTTTTACAGTCACAGATTTTAAAATTCATGGACCTTGTCAAATTTAAATCTGTGCGGATGGTTTTTAATGCAAGGAATTATTTACTTCCAAGGAAGTTGTCCGCACTACTTAAAACAGTATGTGCATTTCAGTCTGTGGGGTTACTCTGTGGAATGAACTTCAGGAAGAGATAAAACAGTGCAATAGTGTGCCACAGTTTAAACATCAATATAAGAAAAACATGTTTACGTTTTTTCATTTTAATATATTTTTTCTAAGATTTTGTGTTAATACAAAACTGTTATAGGGGGTAGGATATTATAAGCATTAGCTTCTTCCTGCTCCTTTTCGAACACATTTATGATTTATTGTTCATTGAGATAGTTGGATTTGTTTTTAATATATTTTGTATTTTTAATTTGTTTTATTGTGACTTTATTGTATTGTGACTTTATTGTAAAAGAAAGAAAGAAAAAAAGAAGGAAAGAAAGAAAGGTGTCACATACTTATAGCCAACCTAAAGAAACCACAACATGTTGTGTATGTGCAGCACTGTGGGCTTGTAGGTCTGCTATTTTCATTGCGCGACACCACCGTGCAACAGAGCCTAAATTAGGCTTAAGGAGACATTATTTCTATGGCTTGTGTCGGTGAGAATCTTTAATGTCAGATCAACTGTGCTACTGAGATCATGAAAAGAAAGCCTGCTACAACAACCTTGTGATGTGAATCTCTTGGCTTCTAAATGAGTCGCCCAGCTTTTCCGCAGCTATTTCTATAATTACCCCCAGTAGTGTGCGTTTATGTAACCCATGGTAAAATGGCCTCGTCCCCACCTCATCGGGAGCGACAGGTTTATAAATAATCTCGATGGCACAGATGTAATCCCTTTTAACTAAACATAGAGGCTATCTTGTTAACTGGGCCTACTGGCCTTGCAACAGCAAACTGCTGGCCAACTTCAGGCTACAATGATAACCCCAAAACCATTAGAAGCTACTGATCACAATGTTCACAAAGTTCACCTTAACAGCAATTCCAACTATGCTGTAATGCATAATCATAGCGTTTTCATACGAGCCATGCCAAGAAGCATGGTCCTGCCTCCATAAACCTATAATTTGTCAATAAAGATGTTAAAAAATAACTCCCAAAATATTGGCAAAATCAACTGCTGCTGATAAAGAGCTGCAATCTGGATTATTACTGTATTGTATGTCCCAGTTAAGTATGTTGTACTGGAATCAGAGACAAATTGGGCTCCGGCACCAATCAGCAGGATGGTGTGATCTAACCTCGTCAAGTTGATCATGTTTCATTTGAATATTTAGAAAATACTTTACATGTGCATGTATGAGTGTGTGTTCAGGCACTTGTATATAGTGTGAGCATGAGTATGTATTTGTGTGTTCGTCTGTGTCTGCATGCGTCCGTGTGTCAGTATGTGAATGTGTGTGTGCAATTTGTTATGACACCCGTAAGGGTCCATTCAGATCTGTTTTTAACCACCTGAACGCTATTTACTTTGTTGTGTGTCAAATAGCTAAAGTAGCAGATCTACAAGCTCACAACGCATCGACAACGCAACGTTTTGAGCTTGTAGATTTATTTTTGCCATTTTTTCACCAACCATACCCATTATGCCCAGAATACGGACACTAGGGTTTATGTGGTTACAATATGATATGGTTTCTGGGAGTCCCTGTTCTATGACTGGCGACAAGACTCCTCGGCTGTCTGACCATCTTGCAGCGTTTAGGGATGAGGTCAGCCTCCGTTTGAGTGTGTGTGTGTGTGTGTGTGTGTGTGTGTGTGTGTGTGTGTGTGTGTGTGTGTGACACCTGCCTCCAATGTGACAGCTCTATGAGCGTCCTCATGAATCACAGAGTCATGTGGCTCCCCTCGTCTCGCTCACCCAACTTAGAAATGGCCCTGAAACCCGGCCCTGTGTGTGTGTGTGTGTGTGTGTGTGTGTGTGTGTGTGTGTGTGTGTGTGTGTGTGTGTGTGTGTGTGTGTGTGTGTGTGTGTGTGTGTGTGTGTGTGTGTGTGTGTGTGTGTTTGTGAGAGAGAGAGAGAGGGAGAGAGGCTCCAAGTTAGAAATGACTCTGAAACCTTAGTAGGGCAGCTGAGAATCATGGGAGACAGAAGGAAGTGGAAAACAGGAGATAGCTGTGCGTGTGTGCGTGTGTGTGAGTGTGAGTGTGAGTGTGAGTGTGTGTGTCAGAGGTCAGCTGAAGGTTTACAGGCAAACAGGGAGAAGCGGGGAATATTGGTGTGCGCGCTCCTCTGTCACACCACGTGTCTCAGCTCTGGTAGAAATTGCTTACATGCTGCTGGAATGACTTGATACAATCTGGGAAGACATTTACATAAACAAAAATATCTCCATACAAAAAGTCAAAGCATTGGTAAACAAAGTGGTGGCAACCAGTTGCCCGCTCCAGTGCTCATTAGATGTAAGCATTATGCCAGGCACCTGTTCTCACTACAGTTCAAAGGGACATTTCTTACTGTGGTCATTTTCCTTAGAGAAGAGAGCGCCGTCAACAGGTAAACATTTGGTTTATCCTGAAACCACTGTTTATCTCCTGCTGTGAGATTTAAAAAAAAAACGATTACAAAAAAAACAAAATACTTTTTGGGGCAAGCTTTGACATCACTAAACCCGCTCACATTTAGCGGTACTGAAGAGGTCCACTTTCTCTCTGGGAGATGTGGGTAGAAGACAACTCTTCCACAATCTTTGAATGCTATACAGAGAGTCTGTAACTATGACTCCTGAAAAGATTTAAAGTAGGACTTATTTACGTGACTGCAAAGATGAAAAGGAAGTGGGGCAGGGACGTGCTGGCCACTGGGAAATGCCGGAAATGCGGCCCAATTATTAGTTACGTTTCTGTTGGGCTGGGACGTTTTTCAGCAGTGGCGCAACGTAGGGTACCCCCCCCCCCCCCCCACCCCGTTGACAAAACGGTGGGCCGGTTCGGAAAATCCCAGAGCTGAATTTTGGTCCCAGCACGCCCCTGAAGTGGGGTGAGGCGGGACATCCGCTGTAGTTCCTTTGCATTTTCAGCCCTTCTGTTGCACAGACTCAGACTGTTGGGCAGAAGTATTTGAAAATTATGTGAACCAACAGTCTGTCTCGAGAGATTATGAGAAGTGTGACAATATGAAGTGCACACTTATACTGTGTGAAGTATAAGTATAGTAACAACTGTGAAAGTTTTGAGGAACATGTCCAACCCCTCTTTGTCTTCAAATTCCCTACAAATGAATGCAAATGATTACCAGGACTGGTGTTAGAATGCTTGAATGCTTGAAGCTGTGATGTACTGTCAAAATACAATCTTTTTTTAAAGATGGAGTGCCATGATATTTTTCAACCCTAAAACCTGATCATAAGGTATTATTATTATGTAAGGATTTTTTTCAACAAAAAAAAGTGTACAGTAAGTGTTAAAATGTTGTTTTTATGTAGACACACCCACCAGTGCATTAAGTATACCTGGTTCTCACCTTAGCACCTCCTCCACCACCTTAGCACCACCCACCTGTCCTAGTCCCTCCTCCTCCTCATGCCCACACCTGTTGTGTTATGATAATGAGGGGGAGGGTGTGGGCTTTGTGATGTCACTAAAGCGCTGTTTCTCTATTGGCACGTTTGACCCTCAAGGTTTCAGCCTCCAGGAAGAAACTCCAAATAGTCAGAGAAGACATAAAACACCATAAAAATATCACCGGGGGGCTTAATGAAGTTATATCAACCTCATAGACACATGAAAAACAGAGAAAGTGCAAAAACATGGCACCACCTCTTTAAGCTTAATTTCAATTGAGAATCAAGTCGCCAACAGATCTACAAGTAGCCAAGACCAAAAAGAACACTGATAGCCTTTTTTCCACACTAAGCTATAATATTAGCTTATAATAATTGAAGACAATTTGCAGTCCACTTGCACAGTATGGAACAAATTGTGTATTTAGCCTGTAGCTTGTTCAAATAACACATTAAGTAAGTAAATAAGTGTAACACATTAAGTAAGTAAATAAGTAGGCTAAGTAATACATTAAAGAAATACAGGAAACCCAATTTAAAAAGTAAGCTTCTTATGAAATGACAAACAAATACCACTAAATATGTATCTACTGTACATTTATCATACACATCACACAGTGAGACATGGTTGAACATAAATGTAACTAATGTTAGCTTTAGCAAGGAGAAAGTTGTCCAACTATTACCACCTTTTTTTTGTTAGAGATTTCTAGAACTTTCAAGTTATTTCAAAAGTCTACGCACAAAATCCTCTAATGCAGTTTTCCCATTGTCTGTAGAGGCTCATTTGTTTTAAAGAAAAAAGAAAGATAGCGACAGGCTGGACCGCAACTTTTTGCACACAGTAGGCAAGTAGGCCTACTACAGAACATTTAAACTTTCAATACCTTTAAAAGAAACATTGCGCTGCTTGGTGTTTGTTCAGACATGGAATAAGCATATTATTATACTAGAATGCTGGGTCTAATGAATATCTTCATCAAATGAGATTCTCAATCTTGGCATCTGTGCAGTGGCAATCATTTCGACAGGCCATAGCAAATTCCTGATGACAGTTCACATCTACATATAATTATCTATCCTCCTCCACCTGTATCATCCCCACCCCACACTGTCTCTCTAACCTGTCCTTGATTAGCTGAATTGGGCTTAGAGATAAAAGGAGCTGGGGTGTTAGTTACATTCTTGTTACCAGGTGCAGGCTGAAGGGCGGGGCTGTGTGTGTGTGTGTGTGTGTGTGTGTGTGTGTGTGTGTGTGTGTGTGTGTGTGTGTGTGTGTGTGTGTGTGTGTGTGTGTGTGTGTGTGTGTGTGTGTGTGTGCGTGCGTGCGTGCGTGCGTGCGTGCGTGCGTGCGTGCGTGCGTGCGTGC